>NC_053392.1:369067441-369367441 GCF_905171765.1 Bufo bufo | reverse complement strand
ATCTATTTTATAATTTTTTTATAACTATTTATAACTATTTATATTTGTCAAAATTTTATATTCGTATATTTCCCATTTTAATATTTTATATGCTACTTAATATTGTAAAGTTTTATATATATACATATATATACATTTATATTTATATTTTAGGTAATGTTCCTCACTTGTGTTGATTAATATGAAGCACAACTATATGAGAATGCCTGTAAGTGAGTAATGGTTTGTGTGGAGGGAAAGAGACATGAAAAGAAAGAAAAATGAAAAAACGCATGGAAACCGCATCAAAAACGCATGGGGTAACCATGCGTTTTTTCCTCAGGAGAAACATAACTCCTAGTTATACCAGTGGGTGAAATTACACAACTATATTACATTGCTAAGAGGTACAAATATCCTTTTAAGACAAGTTATTTTTTGAGACGAAGTTTGATTAGTAATTTCAACACCTGGGCTAATTAACAAACAGGTTCGGATGTTTAATTGAGTGACCAATGAAACCATAGAAGAGGCTGTATATAAGAGGGGCAATGGTAGGGGTGAAGCATACCACTGAGGAAGGGGCAATACGTTAGACCCCGAAACGCGTCTGGTGCTACACCCCCTGCTTATTTATACTGAAAGATCCAAGCACCTTAAATCGACCACTGGACATCGTTCGTGACGAGAAACCTCTGATCTAACACTGCTGCAAAAACCTCCGGTATAATACCATCGCGGAATCCTTTACTTAGAGGCCGTAAGCCGGAAATCCAGGCAGTGACGTGAAATACAACGACAGAGCCGTCGAGGAAAAGCCTCCTGATACATTGTGCTGCGCACATCAAGGGAGAGGAAGTCTAACAATCTGTGGTCAGAGACAAGGTAACCAGCTTAAAACTTGCAAGTAATTACGTAGCGGGACGCCGCTACTTGCCTCGTATCGGTGGGACGCTGCTGATACTGAGGGTGGACACAGAGACTTGATTTTTATACATTTGCTACTATACATCTGATTTTATACATCGACACTCAGGTGTAACAATTATGTTTTGATCTATTGATTGACCAACCCATTCAAGATATTTTTGGGACTATTGATCCATAGTTGCAAGTCATATTATTATATTTATCATTATTGGTATATTGCACAAATTGATGTATCCATTGTGATAATCGAATTATTTTTATTTTTGCTGCCTAATATCAATCATCTTTATGATAATACCATCCAATACCAGCATTTTGATTATAACTGCAAATAAAGTGTTTAACCATATGAACCACATGGTCACGGTTTCTTGAGTGCCCTGTTATATTACTTATTATTTAACAAATTTGACCAGTTGGGTTTGAGAGTGGTTGAGTGTCATCCACTGATGCCCATAAAAGTGTCATCCACAGATGCCCATAACAGCATCATCCACAGATCCCCCATAATACTGTCATCCACAGATACCCCATAACAGTGCCATCCCCAGATCCTCCATAACAGTGTGTCATCCACAGATACCCCATAACAGTGTTATCCACAGATCCTCCATAACAGTGTGTCCTCTACAGATCCCCATAACAGTGTGTCATCCACAGATGCCCATAACAGCGTCATCCACAAATCCTCCATAACAGTGTCATCCACAGATACCCCATAACAGTGTCATCCACAGATCCTCCATAACAGTGTCATCCACAGATCCCCCATAACAGTGTGTCATCCACAGATCCCCCATAACAGTGTCATCCACAGATCTCCCATAACAGTGTGTCATCCACAGATCCCCCATAAAAGTGTGTCATCCACAGATCCCCCATAAGAGTGTTTCATCCACAGATCCCCCATAACAGTGTGTCATCTACAGATCCCCCATAACAGTGTCATCCACAGATCCCCCCATAAGAGTGTCATCCACAGATGCCCATAACAGTGTCATCCACAGATCCCCCATAACAGTGTGTCATCTACAGATCCCCCATAACAGTGTCATCCACAGATCCCCCCATAAGAGTGTCATCCACAGATGCCCATAACAGTGTCATCCACAGATCCCTCATAACAGTGTGTCATCCACAGATCCCCCATAACAGTGTGTCATCCACAGATCCCCCATAATAGTGTGTCATCCACAGATCCCTCATAACAGTGTGTCATCTACAGATCCCCCATAACAGTGTCATCCACAGATCCCCCCATAAGAGTGTCATCCACAGATGCCCATAACAGTGTCATCCACAGATCCCCCATAACAGTGTGTCATCCACAGATCCCCCATAACAGTGTGTCATCCACAGATCCCCCATAACAGTGTGTCATCCACAGATCCCCCATAACAGTGTGTCATCCACAGATCCCCCATATCAGTGTCATCCACAGATCCCCCATAACAGTGTCATCCACAGATCCCCCATAACAGTGTCATCCACAGATCCCCCATAACAGTGTCATCCACAGATCCCCCATAACAGTGTCATCCACAGATGCCCATAACAGTGTCATTCACAGATGCCCATAACAGTATCATCCACAGATCCCCATAACAGTGTCATCCACAGATCCCCCATAACAGTGTCATCCACAGATCCCCCATAACTGTGTCATCCACATATCCCCCATAACAGTGTGTCATCCACAGATCCCCCATAACAGTGTCATCCACAGATCCCCCATGACAGTGTGTCATCCACAGATCCCCCATAAAAGTGTGTCATCCACAGATCCACCATAGCAGTGTTTCATCCACAGATCCCCCATAACAGTGTGTCATCTACAGATCCCCCATAACAGTGTGTCATCTACAGATCCCCCATAACAGTGTCATCCACAGATCCCCCATAAAAGCGTCATCCACAGATGCCCATAACAGTGTCATCCACAGATCCCTCATAACAGTGTGTCATCCACAGATCCCCCATAACAGTGTGTCATCCACAGATCCCCATAACAGTGTGTCATCCACAGATCCCCCATAACAGTGTGTCATCCACAGATCCCCATAACAGTGTGTCATCCACAGATCCCCCATAACAGTGTGTCATCCACAGATCCCCATAACAGTGTGTCATCCACAGATCCCCATAACAGTGTGTCATCCACAGATCCCCATAACAGTGTGTCATCCACAGATCCCCCATAACAGTGTGTCATCCACAGATCCCCCATAACAGTGTGTCATCCACAGATCCCCCCCATAACAGTGTCATCCACAGATGCCCATAACAGTGTCATCCACAGATGCCCATAACAGTGTCATTCACAGATGCCCCATAACAGTGTCATCCACAGATCCCCCATAACAGTGTCATCCACAGATCCCCCATAACAGTGTCATCCACAGTTCCCCCATAACTGTGTCATCCACAGATCCCCCATAACTGTGTCATCCACAGATCCCCCATAACAGTACGTCATCCACAGATCCCCCATAACAGTGTATGTCATTCACAGATCCCCCATAACAGTACGTAAACCACAGATCCCCCATGACAGTGCGCCTGCGCACTGAGGAAGAGAGAGAATGGAGGGGAATGAATCTGCAAAAAACAAGCAGAGAACGGTACAGCATTCATTATCTACTCCTAGCTTTGGCCTCAGAAACGAACTGAACTTGGAAATCCAACCATAAGGCAACAACAGAAGAGTCAGCTTTTGAAGTTGATATTTTGGAGGCAAAAAAAGTGGTAATGAATGTAATAATCTGAAGGACATGTTCCTGGCATGAGGTAGTTAGCACCTGCTAAATATGGCCCAAGGAAGCTAGGGAAAACTAGGGACAAGGTCATGGTGGTCTGAGGCTCCCTGCTACTTGACAAGCACCTGTGACAGGTGCAAAGAGATCTCCTATCCCCCCTCCCCCAGTCCTGCCAGACAATTTCTTCATGAGATTATATTATATATTCATGCATAATCATATAATTTATCTATTTGACAGCAGACAGCCTGATTGCAGCTTGCACTGCCTGGTGTGGTGCCACGTGCTGCTGATTGAGTAGAGTGCTGTGCCTGTACATTTAACATTGTGAATGGGGGGGGGGGGGGCTGCTATTAAATGCATTGTGAAGTTGTCTCGTCTGGCAGTACTGGGAAGGGGGAGGTGATACAGTGAGAAGATCGCTTTGAACCTGTCAAAAGGTGCCTGTCTAGTGAACACAGGGCCATCCTCCTTCACTTATTGTTATTAACCCCTCACTTGCAAGCCCACCTAGCCTCATTTTGCTGTGTGTTCTGCTTCGAACATTTTTTAGCCCATGAAGGGGTAATTAAGTGTTGGAGGGGGTGGGGGGTGTTGTTGTGCATATTGTGTTTGGGAGCCATTTAACAAGTTTGACCAGTTGGGTTTGAGAGTGGTTGAGTGTCATCCACTGATGCCCATAAAAGTGTCATCCACAGATGCCCATAACAGCGTCATCCACAGATACCCCATAACAGTGTCACCCACAGATCCTCCATAACAGTGTGTCATCCACAGATACCCCATAACAGTGTCATCCACAGATCCCCCATAACAGTGTCATCCACAGATCCCCCATAACAGTGTGTCATCCACAGATCCCCCATAACAGTGTCATCCACAGATCCCCTATAACAGTGTTTCATCCACAGATCCCCCATAACAGTGTGTCATCCACAGATCCCCCATAACAGTGTTTCATCCACAGATCCCCCATAACAGTGTGTCATCTACAGATCCCCCATAACAGTGTGTCATCTACAGATCCCCCATAACAGTGTCATCCACAGATCCCCCATAAGAGTGTCATCCACAGATGCCCATAACAGTGTCATCCATAGATCCCCCATAACAGTGTCATCCACAGATCCCCCATAAAAGCGTCATCCACAGATGCCCATAACAGTGTCATCCACAGATCCCTCATAACAGTGTGTCATCCACAGATCCCCCATAACAGTGTGTCATCCACAGATCCCCATAACAGTGTGTCATCCACAGATCCCCCATAACAGTGTGTCATCCACAGATCCCCATAACAGTGTGTCATCCACAGATCCCCCATAACAGTGTGTCATCCACAGATCCCCATAACAGTGTGTCATCCACAGATCCCCATAACAGTGTGTCATCCACAGATCCCCATAACAGTGTGTCATCCACAGATCCCCCATAACAGTGTGTCATCCACAGATCCCCCATAACAGTGTGTCATCCACAGATCCCCCCCATAACAGTGTCATCCACAGATGCCCATAACAGTGTCATCCACAGATGCCCATAACAGTGTCATTCACAGATGCCCCATAACAGTGTCATCCACAGATCCCCCATAACAGTGTCATCCACAGATCCCCCATAACAGTGTCATCCACAGTTCCCCCATAACTGTGTCATCCACAGATCCCCCATAACTGTGTCATCCACAGATCCCCCATAACAGTACGTCATCCACAGATCCCCCATAACAGTGTATGTCATTCACAGATCCCCCATAACAGTACGTAAACCACAGATCCCCCATAACAGTGCGCCTGCGCACTGAGGAAGAGAGAGAATGGAGGGGAATGAATCTGCAAAAACAAGCAGAGAACGGTACAGCATTCATTATCTACTCCTAGCTTTGGCCTCAGAAACGAACTGAACTTGGAAATCCAACCATAAGGCAACAACAGAAGAGTCAGCTTTTGAAGTTGATATTTTGGAGGCAAAAAAAGTGGTAATGAATGTAATAATCTGAAGGACATGTTCCTGGCATGAGGTAGTTAGCACCTGCTAAATATGGCCCAAGGAAGCTAGGGAAAACTAGGGACAAGGTCATGGTGGTCTGAGGCTCCCTGCTACTTGACAAGCACCTGTGACAGGTGCAAAGAGATCTCCTATCCCCCCTCCCCCAGTCCTGCCAGACAACTTCTTCATGAGATTATATTATATATTCATGCATAATCATATAATTTATCTATATGACAGCAGACAGCCTGATTGCAGCTTGCACTGCCTGGTGTGGTGCCACGTGCTGCTGATTGAGTAGAGTGCTGTGCCTGTACATTTAACATTGTGAATGGGGGGGGGGGGGGGCTGCTATTAATTGCATTGTGAAGTTGTCTCGTCTGGCAGTACTGGGAGGGGGGGGGGGGTGATACAGTTAGGAGATCGCTTTGAACCTGTCAAAAGGTGCCTGTCTAGTGAACACAGGGCCATCCTCCTTCACTTATTGTTATTAACCCCTCACTTGCCAGCCCACCTAGCCCCATTTTGCTGTGTGTTCTGCTTCGAACATTTTTTAGTCCATGAAGGGGTAATTAAGTGTTGGAGGGGGTGGGGGGTGTTGTTGTGCATATTGTGTTTGGGAGCCATTTAACAAGTTTGACCAGTTGGGTTTGAGAGTGGTTGAGTGTCATCCACTGATGCCCATAAAAGTGTCATCCACAGATGCCCATAACAGCGTCATCCACAAATCCCCCATAACAGTGTCATCCACAGATACCCCATAACAGTGTCATCCACAGATCCCCCATAACAGTGTGTCATCCACAGATCCCCCATAACAGTGTCATCCACAGATCCCCTATAACAGTGTTTCATCCACAGATCCCCCATAACAGTGTGTCATCCACAGATCCCCCATAACAGTGTTTCATCCACAGATCCCCCATAACAGTGTGTCATCTACAGATCCCCCATAACAGTGTGTCATCTACAGATCCCCCATAACAGTGTCATCCACAGATCCCCCATAAGAGTGTCATCCACAGATGCCCATAACAGTGTCATCCATAGATCCCCCATAACAGTGTGTCATCCACAGATCCCTCATAACAGTGTGTCATCCACAGATCCCCCATAACAGTGTCATCCACAGATCCCCCATAACAGTGTGTCATCCACAGATCCCCCATAACAGTGTGTCATCCACAGATCCCCCATAACAGTGTGTCATCCACAGATCCCCATAACAGTGTGTCATCCACAAATGCCCATAACAGTGTGTCATCCACAGATCCCCCATAACAGTGTCATCCATAGATGTCCATAACAGTGTCATCCACAGATGCCCATAAAAGTGTCATTCACAGATGCCCATAACAGTGTCATCCACAGATCCCCCATAACAGTGTCATCCACAGATCCCCATAACAGTGTCATCCACAGATCCCCCATAACAGTGTGTGTCATCCACAGATCCCCCATAACAGTACGTCATCCACAGATCCTCATAACAGTGCACCTGCGCACTGAGGAAGAGAGAGAATGGAGGGGAAAGAATCTGCAAAAACAAGCAGAGAACGGCACAGTATTCATTATCTACTCCTAGCTTTGGCCTCAAAAACTGTACAGAAACTAACTGAACTTGGAAATCCACAGATGCCCATAACAGTGTCATCCACAGATCCCCCATAACAGTGTCATCCACAGATCCCCCATAACAGTGTCATCCACAGATCCCCCATAACAGTGTCATCCACAGATCCCCATAACAGTGTCATCCACAGATCCCCTATAACAGTACGTCATCCACAGATCCCCCATAACAGTGCGCCTGCGCACTGAGGAAGAGAGAGAATGGAGGGGAAAGAATCTGCAAAAACAAGCAGAGGATGGCACAGCAGATGACTTAATAGTTTCTATTGTAAGTAAATTGCTTTAATATAAATGCAGTTTAATGTCTGTTTTTGTCTTTTATTATATTCTGGGTTTTGCTTAAAGGGACAGTAAAAAATGTATTTTTTTTTAGTTATGTATGATGCTTTTTGATAATAAATAAATGTAAATGTAGTGGTGCTATAATGTGGCATCCCTGTATACCTCAATACTCTCGTATTTTGTTATCTTATCTTACAGTCAGTTCCATAAATATTGGGACATCGACACAATTCTAACATTTTTGGCTCTATACACAACCACAATGGATTTGAAATGAAATGAACAAGATGTACTTTAACTGCAGACTGTCGGATTTAATTTGAGGGTATTTACATCCAAATCAGGAGAACGTTGTAGGAATTACAACAGTTTGCATATGTACCTCCCTCTTGTTAAGGAACCAAAAGTAATGGGACATAATAATAATCATAAATCAAACTTTCACTTTTTAATACTTGGTTGCAAATCCTTTGCAGTCAATTACAGCCTGAAGTCTGGAACGCATAGACATCACCAGATGCTGGGTTTCATCCCTGGTGATGCTCTGCCAGGCCTCTACTGCAACTGTCTTCAGTTCCTGTTTGTTCTTGGGGCATTTTCCCTTCAGTTTTGTCTTCAGCAAGTGAAATGCATACTCAATCGGATTCAGGTCAGGTGATTGACTTGGCCATTGCAAAACATTCCACTTCTTTCCCTTAAAAAACTCTTTGGTTGCTTTTGCAGTATGCTTTGGGTCATTGTCCATCTGCACTGTGAAGCGCCGTCCAATGAGTTCTGAAGCATTTGGCTGAATATGAGCAGATAATATTGCCCGAAACACTTCAGAATTCATCCTGCTGCTTTTGTCAGCAGTCACATCATCAATAAATACAAGAGAACCAGTTCCATTGGCAGCCATACATGCCCACGCCATGACACTACCACCACCATGCTTTATGATGAGGTGGCATGCTTAGGATCATGAGCAGTTCCTTTCCTTTTCCATACTCTACTTTTCCTATCACTCTGGTACAAGTTGATCTTGGTCTCATCTGTCCATAGGATGTTGTTTCAGAACTGTGAAGGCTTTTTTAGATGTCGTTTGGCAAACTCTAATCTGGCCTTCCTGTCTTTGAGGCTCACCAATGGTTTACATCTTGTGGTGAACCCTCTGTATTCACTCTGTTGAAGTCTTCTCTTGATTGTTGACTTTGACACACATACACCTACCTCCTGGAGAGTGTTCTTGATCTGGCCAACTGTTGTGAATGGTGTTTTCTTCACCAGGGAAAGAATTTTTCGGTCATCCACCACAGTTGTTTTCCGTGTTCTTCCGGGTCTTTTGGTGTTACTGAGCTCACCGGTGCGTTCCTTCTTTTTAACAATGTTCCAAACAGTTGTTTCGGCCACGCCTAATGTTTCTGCTATCTCTCTGATGTTTTTTTTTTTTTTTTTTAGCCTAATGATGGCTTGCTTCACTGATAGTGACAGCTCTTTGGATCTCATCTTGAGAGTTGACAGCAACAGATTCCAAATGCAAATAGCACACTTGAAATGAACTCTGGACCTTTTATCTGCTCACTGTAATTGGGATAATGAGGGAAAAACACACACCTGGCCTTGGAACAGCTGAGAAGCCAATTGTCCCATTACTTGTCCCATTACTTTTGGTTCCTTAACAAGTGGGATAATAGGTTCCCATTTCTGGTCTAATTTAAAACGTAACATTTATTTCATTTTTTAAAAATGTATAGACGGTAAGAAAAAGAAAAAAGTGGTTAAAAATGAGGTGCTGCTGGGCTCTGCGGCACGGGATAATGTAATAACTTGTAAGTTAGATACTTTGTCAACCGTCACTTTCCTCTATATTCTCTCTCTTTCAGTATCTGGGGATAAGATGTTTTCTCAGTTCTCAACTTTCTGACTATTGTCCTTTAGATATTGAGATCTGTGATTAGAGGAGCGCTGTTGTCTGGTATTGCTTGCCTGTCCCGTCATTCACTCGTTTTCGCCTATGAATGGATTCACCTTGCCGCTTGTGTCCGTGTATTAAGTGCCTGCAGTGCACTGAGACACGGTCACTAAGTCACAGCCACACTTAGCCTAAAACCTAAATTGCAGCTCCCCCGACATGTTTCACCACTGCTGTGGCGTCTTCAGGGGAAAGGGAGCTACTATCATCCAGATCATCCACTTTTTTCTTTTTTCTTACCGTCTATACATTTAAAAAAAATGAAATAAATGTTACATTTTAAATTAGACCAGACACGGGAACCTATTAGCCTTAGGCTATTTGAACTGCAATAATTAATTCCCGGGTCCAAAGGGTCCCTGAAGTAAAAATTAACAAGTGGGAGGCACATATGCAAACTGTTGTAATTCCTTCACCGTTCACCTGATTTGGATGTAAATGCCCTCAAATTAAAGCTGACAGTCTGTAGTTAAAGCACATCTTGTTTGTTTCATTTAAAATCCATTGTGGTGGTGTATAGAGCCAATAATGTTAGAATTGTGTCGATATCCCAATATTTATGGACCTGACTGTATTCTTATTTAGTTTTTTTCAGTAGTATGATTAAGTGGTGAAAATTATTAGTGCCCCCCCCTATATATTGTTCCTAGAGTCGCCACTGACTACGGACCTGACTGACTGACTCAGTGCAGTCAGTCGATCAGTCACACTCACACACACTGACATCATACACTTTCACGCAGCAGCCGGTCATGCCTCTGGGTCTGGCGGCCACTGCCACTTTAGAACAGTAGTGGCCGACAGGAGGTAGGTCCGCTGCACTATGACGTCACTTGTCACCTTACTGAAATAACTGATTATCACTTTTTACTGTCTTTGTAGTTGTAAAAAAAATTATGAAATTGGGGGTGGGTCCTTGGGGGTGGAGGGGGGGCTGGTAGGCGGAGTCAGGATGGATTCTAAAGCGATGACGTAGGCGCGGGCCACGGAGGGGGGGGGGACCAGGCCTTGAGCTGTGTAAGGGGCCCCAAAATTTATGATGGCAGCCCTGCCCGGTGGTCACATGACCGCCGGGCCGGAACTGCGCTTCCTGCTCTGTATACACAGCGCTCGGTGAGCGCTGTGTATACAGCGATCTAGAAGGCAGGGACACCTGGGAACTGTCCCTGCCTTCTCTCTGGGTTGCCCTGCTTTCACTGACAGCGGACAGCCTGCTCTGCAACTGCACGATTAGCGTGTAGCTGCGATCTCTGGATGGACGTTCAGAAACGTCCATTCAGAGAGAGAGAACCACCTCCCGGACGTTTATAGTCAACGGGTGGACGGGAGGTGGTTAAAAAAATTGCAAGTGGCATTTTCGCACCACAAAAATTGGGAAAAATTGAAGGTGCAGCACAGTAGTCCTTTGATTTACAGCAGAAGCAGTATGTCTATAGAAATCTAGACTAGTCATGCACCAATTTATAAAAACAGTATCGGGGGAATTTATCATGAGGGGAATATTTGAAGTCAGTTTTGCTCCAGTCTGTATTGGAGTACTTTATGCTACATTTATCAAATTTTTTCGGTTTACAGGCCGTTTTTTTTTGCATTGCGTATACGGTCCGTATATGGAACCATTCATTTCAATGGTTCTGCAAAAAATAAAAGAATGTACTCCGCATGCATTCCTTTTTTCGGATTTCCGTTTTTCCGTTCCGTTGAAAGATAGAACATGTCCTATTATTGCCCGTAAATCACGTTCCGTGGCTCCCTTCAAGTCAATGGGTCCGCAAAAAAAAGGAACACATACGGAAATGCATTCGTATGTCCTCCGTATCCGTTCCGTTTTTGTGGAACCATCTATTGAAAATTTTATGCCCAGCCCAATTTTTTCTATGTAATTACTGTATACTGTATATGCCATACGGAAAAACGGAACGGAAAAGCGGAACAAAAACTGAAATACAGCGGAAACAAAAAGCGGTACAACGGATCTGTGAAAAACGGACTGCAAAATACTGAAAAAGCCATACGGTCGTGGGAAAGAGGCCTTATCCTTAGACCTAAAACCTTTGTCTACAGAAACGACTCCAGTTTTCCTACTCCACCCTCCTAATGGAGTGAGATTGTTACTTTTCATCTTAATGATAAATCTGGAGTGAAACTGGAGTGGTGAAAAAATCCCAAAAGTTGCAATTTGTTTGCGCAAGCGAGTGAAAAAAATAGCAAAAGCCTTATTTAGCAACTTTATGACGCCAGAATTCTAGAGTGAAGGAATGATAAATCAGGGCCTCTATTTCTTAAAGGGGTTTACCAAACTATAAAACATGTTCCCCAGTGCCCATGCCCCTCATATAGATTATACTTACCCTGCTCCCCAGCACCCGCACGGCTGCTGCTCCATCAAAACATCCGTCGATGGGGGAGCACCCAATAGCAGGCTGTGATGGGGACAAGCCTCCCTAGTATCGTGGGTGACACTAGGGAGGCTCGTCCCAGTCACGGCGTGCTATTGACTCCACCCCCATCGCCAGATGTTTTGATCTGTGTAATGAGGAGATGCAGCAGTGGTTGCGCAGAGATCCGGAGCGACTTGGATGCTGGGAAGCACGATATGTATAACCTATATGAGTGGTCCAATCATTGGGGGCCATGTTTGGATAACCCATTCAATATGGTTTGGTTCTTCATGTTTAAAGTTAGTCTCAGGCCAAAAACATGAAAAAACTTTCTTTAAAGGTTTAGCCTTCCATAAACACCTGTCCAAATTTTTGCACAACCCTTTAAAGCAGGGATGTAATACTCATGGCCCGACAGCTGTTGTAAAACTACAACTCCCAGCATGCTCTGGTAGCTGTAGGCTGTCCGGGCATTATTTAAGGTGTAGTGTTGCAACAGCTGGAGGGAATGGAAATCTTATGCTTCATGGTAACGAATCAATTTTCCCTAAAATCGTGGTAAATAAAAAATCATACTCACCTCATGCATTTGCCATCTTGACTGAAGATTCCTCAGCATGATGACTTTTTTTAAATTAACAGATTAACCCGTGATACCCCTCAATTGCCATCACAGATGCCACGATCAGCGATGAACGCAACATCTTAGGGGCTCAATGATGGGGGGCGGCGCAATCGCTGTTCCTTGTCATTGCGCCCGCTACACACAAAGCAAATTTCTTAGACAGCTATATTTTAAGGCCAATTTGCATGGACAGATTACGAGGAGTGAAAGTTTGCACACACTTGCTCTTGATAATTGACCAATGTAAATCTGTCTCAGATCACCTGCTGAACACTTGTCTGCTTGCTAACAGCTCTGTCCCTCACATCATCATCATCTCCTTCATTCCTTCTCCTGTCTTCACTGCACACACAACCAGTTTCAGACTGGAATGTCTAGGGACCACCAGTAAAATTAATTTTAGGGGCCCACTGTAAACCTACATGCAAATACTACCTGCTCACACAGCAGCAGCAGCAAGACACTACAGGATGACTGATTATGGGGGTCCCTGTAGTGACTTTCAGAGGTCAAGTCGCTGGGGAGAGAACATACTGGCTGGCCAGCCTCTGTACCTAGAAGTCTTCCCCACCACCCAATGTGTGTATCAGATGTATAAGAATAAACCTGGTAGTTTGTTAAAAAATATAGCCCGTTTTTATACAAGCTTAGGCTGGTATCTGTATGTAGTGCAGTCTGTGCCATGTGCTACTTGTGCAGGGGATGGGGGACTAAGGGCCCATCATGCAAAAGGGCCCACCGGGGGATTCACCTATTGCGCTGTGGACTAGTCCAAGCCTGCGCACAACCTCTGCAAATAAATGCATTGTAGTTTTATCCTCCAGTTTCTTCTCTGAACATGCTGTAATATAGCAAAGCACATACAGCCACAACAGAGGAGGGCTTATTTCTTAGACCATGAACCTGAGCACGATGGGCAGTAAGGACAAGTAATCTCAGCATTATTAGTGCTGGCAGAATTGAAACTGTGGACCTGGGCTGTCCCCAGAACTCCAGTGAACTGAGAGTGAGGATGTTATATGGGTTCAGGGCTGTCTGACAAAAAATAGAAGAGATATGAGGACTAAAATACTTTTCTAAGCAAAGAGGACCATGTATACTATACTATACTACAAGCCCATGCCTTTAGTTCACATTCTAAAAAGTCAGAAAATCTTCACCCAAAGACATGTATTGCAAGTGTATCATTTTTTTTTTCCTAATCTCACAGCGGTCTTAAATTACATTATGCATTATAGCCTGCAGCCCCTAGTTGGAAGTGGAACCAGTAAAAAAAAACGAAACAAAAAAAACATTCCACCATCAGAGTAAGCTTTATGCAGACCGCGAACACGCAGCAATTGCTGGTACATTTTATCTCTAGACTATAATACAGGCATATCTTTTTTGGCTATTTTGTGTATTTAAAAGGAATCAAGGCTTAAAAGATTTATTCTTAAATTAATTAAATAAAAGGTTGTATTGATGCAAAAGAAAAGTATGAAGGAAAGAAAAACTGATAAATGAAGAAGGTTTTCCTTTGCTCGAAAAGAGCAGTAATTATGAGAATTGTAAGAACATAAAACCAGCTTAATCGACGGAATTAATGATGTCTTGTCTATCGCATGAAGGGACTAGTAATTATCAGAAGTAATGTTCTGTGTCAAAGAAAGTGTGCTGGGTTGTGAAAAGGAAGTATAACCCAATTCTTAAGAATTTCTAAGACCATTCAGGTGTGACATCTGAAGAGCCAAAACACATCATCATTGAATTACTTACTTTAAAACTTCCTTCCAAGGACCATGTCTTCTGTAGACCAGACTTTTACAAGATGTCTGGTAGGACCGCCTTAATGATCTTCTATTGCAATTTAAGTGATCATAGTGTATCCTATATTGTGTTGGCTTCAAAACAAGCAATCCTCTTAGTAGTCTCAATACACCTGCCTGCTCCATAAGTAGCATACAATGACAAGCAGCAAAAGTTAGGTTCCTTTTTCTTTATGAGACTGTGTGTCTACGGGTATTTCTAAAATACAGCACGGTTACTCAATAATGACTAGTCTATTTCCTATACATTTGTGAAATCAGAATCCAGTAAATGTCTACTTCTATTTCCTTGAAAAAAGCAAAAACATTCTATTCAAAAATATGCCATCAGCTAAACGCAAGGGATATCAACAACAGGGTATGGCAAGACCTGTGATCCAGTGTATTTTATTACATTGTGAGCTATTGGTTTATATTCTTATGGTTTAGTGCAAGTATGTTGGCTAATATGACTAATGCCCTTTATACTTTTAAGAACAACATTCATAATTATAAAATGTCATTAATTGGAAAAGCTAATTTCCATTCAGTATCATTCAGCGTGCAATTTATTTTCTCGAGAATGACTGAGGGATTTTGATTTTCATTGCTTGATTTCACTCTACATATAATAAGCTAGAACTAGAATTGTTGGAAAATACAAGTCAGATGAAACAGACTTCGGTTTTATTCATAATAGCCAGTGTTAACATTATGTATAGCTGATAAAATGTTACCCTGTTGTATGGGCTTCAGAGATGAAGGTACAGAAGAAATGTTAACTTGCGGTAGGCAACATTGGAGACAGAGCGATTTAGTGGAATAATATTGAAGTGCCTGAAGATTTTCTTAACATGTCACAAGCAATTTTTTTTTTTAAAAGAAATTGACTCACTAGACCACTGTAGGCCGGGAAACACACACACAGTGAGTCCTAAATGAACCCAACTCACTTTCCCTGCCTACTTGCAGTCCAAGTCCTAAGCAGCAAGACTGCAGCTAGTTGATCTTCCCTGTACTGCTAAGTTCCAGACAGACAGACACAGAGACGCAACCACAAAGAAATGGGTCGTACAGAAAAAGGTCAAAACCGAGAGTACAATGAGGTACAAAATCAGAGAATGGAAGGTAGTCAAAATAGCCAAGCCAAAGTCAGAACCAGACGGGTAACACGGTACAGAATCATCAGTCAGAGGCAAGCTGAGGTCAAGATAACAAACAATCTAATACACACAAACAGCACTGGGAGCACAGCAAGGGAGTAAACCTATAATAAAAACATAATACCCAGAATCTCCTCCAGAGTGTGTGTGCTGCGGGGAGGAGGCTCAGTTGTCATGGACATGCTTGCATCACCAGGGGGCGTGATTAGGCCACGTATCATGGGGGCACAGCCCGGCAGTGCATGTGACATGTTGTGGCCGTGTCCGAGCCCCAGACTGTGGCTCCGGAGCCCGGACATGAAGTTGATGACAACCACAGACTGCAGTAATTTCCATCTTCCATAGTAAAACCGGAGTCCCCCACATTAATGCTGCCAGACTCTGCAGCGATGGTCAAAGGAGCCCCAATAACTGACAATATATAGCAGCACCAAGAGCTAGAATCTGTCAGTGCAACATAACAAACAGACAACACAAGAGCACAGCAAGGGAATAAACCTGTAATTGACAAGGGTGTATTGCCAGCAGGGGATTTAAGTAGTGCGCCATGTCCCTGGATCAGAACCTGATAGGTCCAGGGACTTGGCGTCCATTGGACCAGAACACCAGTATCCTACAGATAGGTAGGCTGAGCTGTCACTCAGCCTGCATCCAAAACACACACCTAATTCAAATAATAACTTAATACTAAGGATCTCCTCCAGTGTGTGTGCGCTGCAGGGAGGAGGTGAGCGAGCCTTCATTTGTCATGGACGCACTTGCATCACCAGGGGGTGTGGTTAGGCCATGTTTCATGGGGGGCATGACCCCACAGTCTGTCTGACATAGTGTGGCCATGCCCGAGCCCCAGACCATGGCACTGGAGCCCGGATAGGTAAGTTGGTGACATTACCCTCCTCTTACGAGGGGCCGCCCGGCTTTGGATATAGAGGGCTTGGGCACAGGGAAGAGAGAGGAGGAATGGACATAAACAGATCTCTCAGGCCTCTTGCACATGACCGTGGTTTGGTTCCGCATCCTGCGGCTCGGGTGCGGACCCATTCACTTCAATGGGGCGCAAAAGATGCGGACAGCACTCCGTGTGCTGTCCGCATCCGTTGCTCCTTTCCGTGGCCCCGCAAAAATGATAGATTATGTCATATTCTTGTCTGTTTTGCGGACAAGAATAGGCATTTCTATAATGGGCTGTCTGTTCCTTTCCACAAATTACAAAAGGCACACCGGCGGGATCCGTGTTTTGCGGATCTGCAATTTTCAGACCGCAAAACATGGCACGTTCATGTGCAGGAGGCCTCATGCTTACGTTCCCTAATCTGCTACAATTGCTTTAGAAGTTAGCACTTTATTATTTTATTTATTACATATAATATTGATAAATTGAACATACACTGTATAAATTGTAAATATTTTTTGTGATATTATGTAATACACAAATGGAAAGGTGAACAATTAGTTTCTCTGGATTTTGTCGGGTGAGTTAAAAAAGGGAAGGTTGTAAAAGACAGGAAGCCACATTGCAGAACAAACACTGGTCAAAATCCAAACATCAAATGAGTTTTCACAACTCCAGTTCAGCAGGAATATGCCTTAGTTACAACACATTATACATGCTGACCTAAGGCTTGCAAAAGTGTTTCCTTTTCAAAGCTTGTCATCTCCTGCCACTCATCTCAGGATTTTTCAAGCCAAGAGGAAAGGCTAGGAGGAACATCTACAGTATGGGGCAACTATCCAATCCATTATACTCCCTATGAATAGTTTTTGTACTTGTGTTGATTATGAAGTTGATTGTGAAGTTGATTGGTGTTCCAACAGGAGAATGGAAGATATTTTTAGCTCTATTTTAGGTCCCATTTATGTATTTTATGCCAGAAATGGCTATATAGAAGTTTCTGATCTACCGGTAGACTCAACGTGGAACCATGTCAATATCAATCTTAGGTCATGTTGCCCTGCTGGCTTCAAAACAGAAATAAGAAAACAATTTCCTTGTATGTTTCTTGTGAAATGCTCATTGTGTGTTTCCTAGCACAATTCCAAGCACAGTACTGTACATTGTATAGCGGCTGTGCTTGGCATTGTGCTCAGCCCTATTCACTTCTATGCGGCTGAGCTGCACCTAGGCCATGTGACCTATGAACGTGTCGTCACTGGCCTAGGAAAAGATGAAAGGCTCGCTACTGCGAGTGCCGCTGCATTCTCAAACAGCTGGTGTCGGACCCCTACCGATCAGATACTGATGACCCATCCTGAGGAGTTATAAAGTCTCAGAAAACCCCTTTAACCCCTTAAGGACTTAGGACGTACCGGTACGACATGTTTCCCGAGTCCTTAAGGACCCATGACGTACCGGTACGTCATGTGTTTTTCCGATCACCGCTGCCGCAGGTCAATTCAGACCTGCGGTTTGCGGCTTTTACCTGTGCTTGCGGCGGTGATCGGGCGTGCAATCGGGTCCCCATGCGGCTGTAGGGCGGACCTGATGGCATGGAAGGCATCGCGCTGCCTTCAGGTGACGAGCCTGTGAGATCCAGCCCCCTGGATCTCACAGGCCGGAAGCTGTATGAGTAATACACACCGTATTACTTATACAGCCAATGCATTCCAATACAGAAGTACTGGAATGCATTGTAAAGGATTAGACCCCCAAAAGTTCAAGTCCCAAAGTGGGACAAAAAATAAAGTGAAAAAAAAAAGTTTTCCCCAAAAAAAATTCAAAGTTTCAAGTAAAAATAAACAAAAACTTAATTTTCCCCAAATAAAGTAAAAGAAATTGGTAAAAAATAGGAAAAAATAAAAAAGTATACATATTAGGTATCGCCGCGTCCGTATCGACCGGCTCTATAAACATATCACATGACCTAACCCCTCAGATGAACATCGTAAAAAATAAAAAAATAAAAACTGTGCTAAATAAAAAAAAGATTGTCACCTTACATCACAAAAAGTACAACAGCAAGCGATCAAAAAGGCGTTTGCCCACCAAAATAGTACCAATATAACCATCACCTCATCCCGCAAAAATAAAGCCCCTACCTGAGACAATCGCCCAAAAAATAAAAAATCTATGGCTCAGAATATGGAGACACTAAAACATCATTTTTTTGTTTTAAAAAGCTGTTATTGTGTAAAACTTACATAAATAAAAAAAGTATACATATTTGGTATTGCCGCGTTTGTATAGACTGACTCTATAAAAATATCACATGACCTAACCCCTCAGATGAACACCGTAAAAAAATAAAAATAAAAACTGTACTAAATAAACAATTTTTTGTCACCTTACATCACAAAAAGTGTAATAGCAAGCGATCAAAAAGTCATATGCACCCAAAAATAGTGCCAATCAAACCATCATCTCATCCCGCAAAAAATGAGACCCTACCTAAGATAATCGCCCAAAAACTGAAAAAACTATGGCTCTCAGAATATGGAGACACTAAAACATGATTTTTTTTTTGTTTCAAAAATGATATTATTGTGTAAAACTTACATAAATAAAAAAATGTATGCATATTAGGTATCGCCACGTCCGTATTGACCAGCTCTATAAAAATATCACATGACCTAACTCCTCAGATGAACACCGTAAAAAATTTCAAATAAAAACTGTGCTAAATAAACCATTTTTTGTCACGTTACATCACAAAAAGTGTAATAGCAAGCGATCAAAAAGTCACACGCACCCTAAAATAGTGCCAATAAAACCGCCATCTCATCCCGCAAAAATCATACCCTACACAAGGTAATCGCCAAAAAAATGAAAAAATTATGGCTCTCAGACTATGGATACACTAAAACATGATTTTTTTTTGCTTCAAAAATGAAATCATTGTGTAAAACTTACATAAATAAATAAAAAGTATACATATTAGGTATCGCCGCATCCGTGACAACCTGGTCTATAAAAATATCACATGAGCTAACCTGTCAGATGAATGTTGTAAATAACAAAAAATAAAAACGGTGCCAAAACAGCTATTTCTTGTTATCTTGCCTCACAAAAAGTGTAATATAGAGCAACCAAAAATCATATGTACCCTAAACTAGTATCAACAATACTGCCACCCTATCCTGTAGTTTCTAAAATAGGGCCACTTTTTTGGAGTTTCTACTCTAGGAGTGCATCAGGGGGCTTCAAATGGGACATGGTGTCAAAAAAAACAGTCCAGCAAAATCTGCCTTCCAAAAACCGTATGGCATTCCTTTCCTTCTGCGCCCTACCGTGTGCCTGTACAGCGGTTTACGACCACATATGGGGTGTTTCTGTAAACTGCAGAATCTGGGCCATAATATTCAGTTTGGTCTGTCTGTTAACCATTGCTTTGTAACTGGAAAAAAATTATTAAAATGGAAAATCTGCCAAAAAAGTGAAATTTGGAAATTGTATCTCTATTTTCCATTAATTCTTGTGGAACACCTAAAGGGTTAACAAAGTTTGTAAAATCTATTTTGAATACCTTGAGGGGTGTAGTTTTTTAGATGGGGTCACTTTTATGGAGTTTCTACACTAGGGGTGCATCAGGGGGGCTTCAAATGGGACATGGTGTCAAAAAAACCAGTCCAGCAAAACCTGCCTTCCAAAAACCGTATGGCATTCCTTTGCTTCTGCGCCCTGCCGTGTGCCCGTACAGCGGTTTACGACCACATATGGGGTGTTTCTGTAAACTACAGAATCTGGGCAATAAATATTGAGTTTGGTTTTGCTGTTAACCCTTGCTTTGTAACTGGAAAAAAATTATTAAAATGGAAAATCTGTGTCACGGATGATGTTGCAGAAAGCTGGAACTTATAAATAAACATCCGACTGGCTTGATCCCATACTAAGGAGCATATGGGTGAGCCCTATAAAACCCCTTGAGCTGTCCCTGACTGCTATGACCATGCAAGGGTCTCTATGGTAGACAATTGCATGCCCACGTACCTAATACTGTGTGACACCTGAAAACCCTATAATAGTGAGGGGACACGGCCACCGGCTCCCTGCACTTAATACGGACGGAGTCAGGGTGACCTAGAATCAAGCAAACATGGAAACACAAATAAAGGAAAAAGTCTTATCTGAGGAAACAGCAGCAGCAGCCTCCAGCAGTGAACACCTCATCCAGGAAGTAGTATAAACCGCAAAGTGAGGCAGTATGGGAGGGAATATAAAGGGAGACAATTAGTCTAAATAGGTGACACCTGGGAGAAGGAAAGGAGATGAAAAAGTGAAACCAAAGCAAAGAACGTCATGCAAGAGGTAGAGAAGAACGTCTGCCAGACCTTCTCACAGAACTGGCGGTGACAGTACCCCTCCCTCTACGGGTGGACTCCGGACACTCAGAGCCCACCTTCTCAGGATGAGACCTATAGAAAGCCCTGATGAGACAAGTGGCCTTAATGTCCGCCACTGGGACCCACATCCTCTCCTCAGGACCATAACCCTCCCAATGAACGAGGTACTGGAGAGAACCGTGGATAATGCGAGAATCCACAGTCCTAGAGACCTGAAATTCAAGATTACCATCAACAACAATCGGAGGAGGAGGCAAAGAGGAGGGTACAGTGGGTTGGACATAAGGTTTTAATAGGGACCTGTGAAAAACATTATGGATCTTACAAGTCTGAGGAAGATCAAGACGGAAGGCAACGGGATTGATGACGGACAAGATCTTGTAAGGCTTAATAAACTTAGGAACCAACTTCCAGGAGGGAACCTTCAGTTTGATATTCTTGGTAGACAACCACACCAGATCACCCACATTCAGGTCCGGACCAGGCACACGTCTCTTATCCGTCACACGCTTATCTCTCTCACTCATCCTCTTCAGATTACCCTGAATCTTTTGCCAAATAAATGACAAAGAAGAGGAAAATCTCTCCTCATCAGGTAAACCAGAAGACCCCTCTACAGAGAATGTCCCAAACTGCGGATGAAAGCCATATGCACCAAAAAATGGTGACTTATCAGAGGACTCCTGGCGAAGGTTTTTTAAAGCAAACTCAGCAAGGGACAAAAAAGAATACCAATCCTCCTGATTCTCCGCCACAAAACAGCGCAGATATGTCTCCAGATTCTAATTGATGCGTTTGGTCTGACCATTCGACTGCGGGTGAAAAGCAGAAGAGAACAACAACCGAATCCCTGAGCGAGAACAGAAGGCCTTCCAGAATCTGGAAAAAATGCGTGCCCCTATCAGAAACGATGTCTGAAGCAATGCCATGCAATTTAACAATGTGATCAACAAACGCTTGCGCCAACGTCTTAGCATTGGGTAACCCAGGAAAGGGAATGAAATGCGCCATTTTGCTAAAACTGTCCACTACCACCAAAATCACAGTCTTCCCCGAGGAACGAGGCAGGTCCGTAATGAAGTCCATGGACAGATGCGTCCAAGGACGGGAAGGAATGGGTGACGGGAGGAGAGAACCCGATGGCCGTGAATGAGGGACCTTGGCACGAGCGCAGGTCTCGCAACCTGCCACAAAACCCTCAACAGTCTTACGAAGAGCCGGCCACCAGAATCTCCGAGCAATTAGATCCACTGTGGCTCTACTCCCCGGGTGCCCAGCAAGGACCGTATCGTGGTGCTCCTTAAAAACCTTGTGTCGTAAAGTGAGAGGCACAAACAACCTCCCAGGAGGACAAAGATCAGGAGCCTCTGCCTGAGCTGCCTGAACCTCTGCCTCCAAATCAGGATAAAGAGCAGAGACGACCACCCCTTCAGCCAAAATGGGACCCGGGTCTTCAAAGTTCCCCCCTCGGGGAAAACAACGTGACAGGGCATCCGCCGTCACATTTTTAACCCCAAGGCGGAACGTGACAACAAAATTAAACCTAGAGAAGAACAAAGACCATCTGGCCTGTCTCAAGTTCAGGCGCTTGGCCGATTCCAAGTAGGCCAGATTCTTATGGTCGGTAAACACGGTAATAGGGTGTCTGGCTCCCTCTAACCAATAGCGCCATTCCTCAAAAGCTAATTTGATGGCCAACAACTCCCTATCTCCCCCATCGTAATTTCTCTCTGCAGAGGAGAGTTTCCTTGAGAAAGGACCCTGAGATAAGACCGCACCCACACCCACCCCAGAAGCGTCCACCTCAACAATAAAAGGTAGAGAGACATCAGGTTGTACCAAAATGGGAGCGGAAGAAAAACTCTCTTTGATACTAGAAAAGGCTTTAAGCGTATCTACCGGCCACGAGTTAAAATCTACCCCCTTTTTAGTCATAGCAGTGAGTGGCTTAACAACAGAGGAATAATTCAAAATGAACTTTCTGTAATAATTGGCAAAACCCAAAAACCGCATCAGCGCCTTCTGATTCTCAGGAAGCTCCCAATCAAGCACAGCGCGGACCTTCTCAGGGTCCATGCGAAAACCAGAAGCGGAGAGAAGAAAACCAAGAAATTGAATCTCCGGAACCGCAAACACACATTTTTCCAGTTTAGCGTACAATTTATTCTCCCGCAGAATCAGCAAGACCTGACGTAGGTGGTCTCGATGAGTCTTGAAATCAGGAGAAAAAATGTCATCTAGATACACCAGAACAAATTTCCCCATTAAATGATAAAAAATGCTGTTCACAAAATGTTGGAAGACGACTGGAGCATTCATCAAACCAAATTCTTGAAATGACCCTCAGGGGTATTGAAGGCCTTCTTCCATTCGTCCCCTTCCCTGACCCTGACTAGGTTGTATGCCCCTCTTAAATCCAACTTAGAAAAAACTTTAGCCCCAACAATCTGGTTAAACAGGTCCAGGATCAGAGGAAGCGGATATGGGTCACAAATTGTGATATGGTTCAGCTCCCTGAAATCCAGACAAGGTCTTAAAGAACCATCTTTTTTCTTAACAAAAAAAAACCCAGCAGCAACAGGTGACTTCGAGGGTCGGATGTGTCCCTTTCTCAGGCTCGCAGAGATACGAAGTACGCATAGAGACTCTTTTAGGTTGGGAGAGATTGTATAAACGTGATTTTGGCAGCTTGGCGCCTGGGATGGGATTAATAGGGCAGTCGTACTCCCGGTGAGGGGGCAACTCCTGGACACCACTCTCGGAAAACACATCCGAAAATTCTGAGAGAAAAGATGGTACAGTCTTGGTAGAAACCTCTGAAAGAGACGCCGTGAGGCAATTCTCTCTGCAAATCTCACTCCAACCATTTATTTGCCTTGCTTGCCAATCAATGGTGGGGTTATGTTTAGTGAGCCAGGGTAGCCCCAACACTAGAGGAGTAGGTAATCCACTTAGGACGAAACACGACATATCCTCGACATGGGCGTCACCCACAGTAAAACGGATATTGTGAACTATGCCCTTTAGCGATCTTTGAGAAATTGGAGCGGAATCGATAGCAAAAACAGGTATATCCTTTTCCAAAGTGCATACCTGGAAACCATGCGTTATTGCAAATTGATTATCAATGAGATTTACAGCTGCTCCACTATCTACAAAAATCTCACAAACAATGTTCTTGCTGTCTAGCGCCACCCTGGCAGGTAGGAGAAAACGGGAACTACAAGTAAACGGCAAACCTTCAATTTCCGCATCAACCTTGCCAATAGTAGCAAATGGAAAGTTTTTAGAGGGTTTTTTTCTTTTAGTTTTTCTTTTATTACCTTCAGAAAACTCCATGAATCTCCTAGAGGGGCAAACATTAGCCAAATGATTTATACCCCCACAACAGAAACAAACCCTCCTCTGAGAGCTGAATCCTCTACTATCAGAGGCAAGTAACCCAGCTGCATGGCCTCCTCCTCAGAGGAGATTGAGAGAGACTGAGACCCCTGCGCACTGAATGAGACAGCTCCACCCACGGTCCTTGGGCTGAATATGCCAGGAAGGAGTAGTCTCCTCTCTCTCTCTAAGACGCCTGTCAATACGAACAGCTAGAGACATGGCAGACTCTAACGAGGCTGGTCTCTCATGAAAAGCAAATGCATCTTTCAATCTTTCCGAAAGACCATGGCAAAATTGACTTCGGAGTGCAGCATCATTCCAACCAGTATCAGCTGCCCATCTCCGAAATTCAGAACAATATATCTCTGCGGACTGTTTACCCTGGCATAAAAGACGCAGTTTAGATTCAGCCAGAGCAATACGATCCGGGTCATCATATATCTGCACCAGGGCTACAAAAAATTCATCCACCGATCGGAGGGGCCGTGCCCCCACCGGCAGCGAAAAGGCCCAAGACTGAGCGTTATCCCTGAGCAGCGAGATGATCATCCCCACCCTCTGCTCCTCATCACCAGAGGAATGGGGAAGTAGGCGAAAATAGAGTTTGTAAGTCTCTCTAAAGCGAACAAAATTCTCACTACCTCCGGAGAACGTATCTGGAAGCTAGATCTTAGGCTCGGAAAAAACTCCATGAACGCCAGCAGAACCGGTCACCTGAAACTGAGACACAGTTTTACGGAGATCTGCTACCTCCAGCGAAAGACCTTGCATGCGGTCAATCAAGGCTGAAACCGGATCCATGCTTAAGACGGTTATGGCGGTTTATAATGTCACGGATGATGTTGCAGAAAGCTGGAACTTATAAATAAACATCTGACTGGCTTGATCCCAAACTAATGAGCATATGGGTGAGCCCTATAAAACCCCTAGAGCTCTCCCTGACTGCTATGCCCATACAAGGGTCTCTATGGTAGACGATTGCATGCCCATGTACCTAATACTGTGTGACAACTGAAAACACTATAATAGTGAAGGGACACGACCACCGGCTCCCTGCACTTAATACGGACGGAGTCAGGGTGACCTAGAATCAAGCCAGCAAGGAAACATAAATAAAGGAAGAAGACTTATCTGAGGAAACAGCAGCAGCCTCCAGCAGTGAACACCTCATCCAGGAAGTAGTATAAACCGCAAAGTGAGGCATTATGGGAGGGAATATAAAGGGAGACAATTAGTCTAAATAGGTGACACCTGGGAGAAGGAAAGGAGATGACAAAGTGAAACAAAAACAAAGAACGTCATGCAAGAGGTAGAGAAGAACGTCTGCCAGACCTTCTCACAGAACTGGCGGGGAAATTTTGAAATTGTATCTCTATTTTCCATTAATTCTTGTGGAACACCTAAAGGGTTAACAAAGTTTGTAAAATCAGTTTTGAATACCTTGAGCGGTGTAGTTTATAGAATGGGGTCATTTTTGGGTGGTTTCTATTATGTAAGCCTCGCAAAGTGACTTCAGATCTGAACTGGTCCCTAAAAATTGGTTGTTTTTTTTTTAAGATTTGCTTCTAAACTTCTAAGCCTTGTAACATCACCAAAAAATAAAATATCATTCCCAAAATGATCCAAACATGAAGTAGACATATGGGGAATGTAAAGTAATAACTATTTTTGGAGGTATTACTTGTATTATAGAAGTAGAGAAATTGAAACTTGGAAATTTGGAATTTTTACAAATTTTTTATAAATTTGGTATTTTTTTTATAAATAAAAATTAATTTTGTGGACTTCATTTTACAAAAACAATCTCAGAATGGCCTGGATAAGTCAAAGCGTTTTAAAGTTATCACCACTTAAATTCACACTGTTCAAATTTGCAAAAAATGGCCGGGACTTTAAGGTGAAATAGAGTCCTTAAGGGGTTAAGCATTGGGATAACTGTAAAAGGGTTCTCCGATAAATATGCATCTGTGTCCTCCACATGTTACATGTACCTGTCATTGAGGGTAATGTCACCAACTTACCTGTCCAGGCTCTAGTTCCACGGTCTGGGGCTTGGGCATGATCACAGCCTTCAGCCTGGGGACCACATGCAACCCCTGAGACCGTTCTATGCATCCACCAACACAGAAATGCTTGTCTATGTGGGGATCGTATGTGGTTTACATCTCAGAGAGACGCTTATGAGCAGAGACAGGCAAGTACTAATAGTTCATGTGTAATCATCTCTGGGTACCTGATATATCTGGACAATGGGGTTCCTTGAACCTTGTTTGGTATTTTAAAATGGAGTATATGAGTTAGAGGCAGTTGTCTTTGCATACAACACTCTCCTTTGTAGTTTATTGAAGCTGTAAAATACCAGTCAATTGACGCAGCACCCATAATGAAAAACGCCATGGGTATGGATAGTCTCTCCTTTCTAGAGCATTAATTGTGGGAGAAGGGCACCATAAGTGTCTCCAATGGCATTACTCTTTGGGGGAAATTTATCATACAGAGAATATTTGAAGCCAGTCTGTGTTGGGGTACTTTGTGCCAAATTTATCAAATGTCACAGGTTGTTTGATAAATTTGGCTTGTCCTTAAACCTAACACTTCTGTCTCGAAAAGCTACTCCAGTTTTCATACTCCACTATACTGCTGGAGTGAGATTGCAACTTTTTTGTGATGCAATGATAAATCTGGACTGAAACTCAATAACATAGCTAACCACATCCACTTTTCCAGCCATATTACAAAACTGGAGTGAGTGATGTAGAAATGCAAAAAGTCCAAAAATTTTGCACAAGTGAGTGTAAAAAGACACAAATTCTTGCGTAATCGCTTAAATTTTGTGCAAGCAGGTACAAAAAAAATCGCAAAAGTCATGCAGTGAAGGTATGATAAATCAAGGCCTTTATGTCCTAATGTGGCTGTGAGAGTAGTTCAATATGACAATGTGGCTCTTAGACTTAAAAAACCCTAAAAAAGCCATGTACCACTGCTCTAGTAGATCATGTAATTCTGGCCACCACTGATCTGTGCCACAGCTTGAATGTCACAGAGGGAAGGGAAGAGTGCAGCCCTGGACTCCACCCGCACCTCTGTCCCTACCTACTTGCACGACCCGTCCTATCTGACGGCGTACAACTTGGCGGCGGTCCCTAGCTTAAATACGTGCAGGGGCCTAAAAGCAAAGGAAAACCGTGAACAGAGTCAGGGAAGCAAAATTCAAAAACCAGGAGGTCACGCAGTACACAGGGAAAAACACAATAGCAAGGTCACAAACAAAGCCGAGGTCGGAAGCCAAGAGGTCATGTCAAATACAAATGGAGGTAGCGAGGTCGAGGTCACAAACAAAGCCGAGATCAAAACAAGCAACATCTGAATATCTAAAGAAGGCTGGTGAGGGTAACTAGACCAATCACAGGCAACCTGTGGCCAGCAGGCTGCCTGTTTAAATAGCCCTGACTGGTGAGTCACATGACGTGGCTAGCATCACGTGACTCACATTACACAGCCCAACACAGCCGAGCACCGATTCATCATTATCGGCGCTCAGCTCCCCTGCTGCTCGTAGTCTAGGGACCTCCTCAGTGCGGCCGGGTTCTCACCGCTCCCTGGTCCCCATGGAGACGAGGACGCCAGCCGAGTCCTCGCTCCTGCACACAGACAGGATGCCGGCGGCGCTGCAAGAAGGAAGCGCGTCGCTTGCTCCCCGTTACATTGAATGTTTATAGTAGTAATGCTTTTCTGCCTCTACATTCATGGATGCACATCATTATTATTACATTAAAAACAGACACACAATTTTTAAAGAAATGCTCTTTATTTAACATATGGGAAAATAATTTGCTCAGGAACTTTGTTGAAAATATAAGATATGGCACTTTTTGAAATTCGGATAATGTTATCATGCTTATTGACACACATCATAACATGGAACTGTTGCAGTTATTGGTCTCTGTGGCAGCACTGAGATCATGGGCATGATAATGGCTGCACTCCCTTTATTTCCAGCGACTTGCTGAAATTTATTTCCTGTGGCCTGGCAGTGCCCTTAGCAAGTTTCAGATCTCTGATGCACCCTTTAAAGCTCACTTGAGTGGTCAGGCCAAACTGCTTCACGTCTTCTGCAGATAGAAGAGATAGAGGACTGATTAACAAAGCCTTATCCCTGTACTGTTAATTCTTTTTATGTCACAGGAATAAAAATCCAACGAACAAATTATACTTTATGCGGCTTTAACATTTAAAAGAAATGTAGCAGTTATCAAGAGTACAAGAAAAGAATCTAAAATTCATAAGCCCTGTCTGATAGCAATGTATCACATTTATACAAACCACTAAAACATATTAATACTTTATGTAAAATTACATGCTTATCCATTATATTTAAAACCTTTATTAAATATGTGCCAACTGTAAATGTGAGGCTCTTAAATGTACAATAAGCCACATCCCAGCTTGTCCTTCATTGAAAAAATCCACAACTCATGCCATCTCCTTCTTGTTCTTTCTATCCTTTTGCCTATTCTTCCAACTAAAACTTCCCAAAAGACATTGGTTGTTCGATACTTTTCAGCCATAAAAGTGAAGAATGTTGTTACAGCTTGCAAGAAGAGTCCTAGGCACTACCAAATGAAGTATAAGCTGCTTTATTTGGAGCCAAAGCAGTGATGTTTTGGAGTGCAGGCCTTTCTCAAGCTGTATATGCAGTTACATATAGAGCTTGAGAAATGCTGAAAGATTTATATTTATGTCTTATGTGCTCCAAATAATGCAGCTTATACCTCATTTGTCAGCTTCTTGGATTTTTTGCAAGTTGGATTTCTTGGGGGGTGGGGGGGTGGGGGGTTGCGGTGGGTAGGTGGTGGTGTTAGCTGTCTACTTCTCTAGACAGCACATCACAAACTAACCCGGTGCACACATTAGTCATTTGTATATAGTATTTTGATACTGGTTCTGTTCAGAAGAGTTTATTCACACAGTCTTTTTATAGTTCTGTAAAGAGCCATAATCATACACCAATAGAAGTCTATGCTCTACTGTACTTCCATATGCCTCTGTTTTATATGGTCGCATTTTATGATGTTCTCTATGAATCATGTCAAAATAAAAGTGGTAAATTACATTGACCTGTGTTACAGAAGCATTCTACCCCCCCCCCCCCCACCCTTACTATGGTAGGCTGCAGTACAGTGCACCATGCTGTGGCACACAGAGAGTACAGGCCCCTTGCATACATTACTACTGTGTTCATGAGGCCTTAGGGTTCATTTTGGTGGAATTCAAGTTGTTATCCTATCTGCAAAGGGAGCTTCTTAATATCAAAGTTCTCAAAAAATTAGTGACTTAAAAACTTAGGGGCACATCTATTAAGACTGGTGTTTTAGACGCCGATCTTAATAAGCCCTATAGCGGGTGATGGATGCAGAAGTTATGTAGAGGTGCCCGCCTCTACATAAATTCCGTGCATCCAGCACAGCTTCTAAATGTAAGACAGCAAAAGTGGCGTGTATCTGGTCATAATTGACTCCCTTAGCAATTATAAAAATACCGCCACAAACTGATACCCCAAAGACAACAATAAAAATGAGATAATACACTTCTCAGAAAATACAGGAACCTCTATAGGATTTGGAGCCATACCACTTAGAGCCATAGTCAGACACCATAGGTTACCATAATGGCATGAAAGGGAGCAGGACATATGTGTAATTACATCTCCTATTTTCCTACTTGAAGTCCCCTGATGAGAGGGGAAACATCTGGGGACAGTCTTAAACAGGATCACACAGGGCCATACCACAAGGAGCAGGAGTATCCTTGTCGGGGCAATACCCCTGCAGTTAGAATGCAACAGTTAAGGAATTGCTAAGGTAAGTATCTTAGAATACAGGTCAAACCTAGCACTTGCTTAAACCGTATGCCCCCACTGCTCACCACAGGTTTTTACCTCATCTGGGAAGAACCATTTTGGAAACCAGATACACCATAAAGTATGGAGCTATCACTGCGACCAACTGACTTGTGAGTGCCATTACACCATGCTTTTTTGGGTGTGATGGTGTAAGAAGCCAATATACCTTTAAGCCTATAGTGTCAAATTCAATGATTGTGGCTCTAAGTGGTAACGTTTCATATGTAGATGAATCTGTATTTGCATACTAGTATTTAAATTTTTCATGTTTTGTCTTTGAGGTATCATTGTACATATATTTAGTAGTATTTTAATATAGGCTAAGTTTTGAAGAAACTCGTTCTTTGAGAAATTGCACTTCATTCTGAAGGACCACTCGCAAATTAAGAGAGCCATCATAAGCATTATGGCTACAGTAATTAAAATTTTCTCCATAGATGTATTTCAAACCTTATTTGAACATGACAATAACCAAATCGCTACTAGTAATCAATCTGGAAAGTAAATTTTCCTAGGATTCACTTTGCACTTTTCCAGTATAATGCTGCTGACCTTACTGTGCTTGATTCACACATTAACTCTCACAAATCAACTACTCTTTCATGTCAATTTCCTTGTGAATGATGTCTGCTAAAACTCTTTCCTTCTCTTCCATATTATTATAACGGTTACCATGTTACTTTTTTTTCCTTAACAATGTAGGTTTCATAGTTTGAAGCTTTCTGATGAAATTCAGCTCTTGAAAGAATGCTTATATTACTGGTTTTAATTCAAGGTAACCTTTCATGGAATGTCATTATTATAGTATTGAGGTCACTGAAAATTATATCATGCAGCAGGAAGAATATGTTCTTGAAAAAGGAAGGAAATGAGAAAAACAAAGTTTTTTTTATAGAAAGAAGGTTATATTTTACAATAGGGCAGGGATCAAAAGACTGATTACAATGAATTAATTCTCTACATTTATGCAATATATATTTAGACTGTAGAAAATGTATATGTCAAAATGTAAAAAAAAAAATTGCATGACAATAGTTCTATAAAGTAAACTTTAAATGGAAGGATCACAATTAAAAATCATTTGACAAGTTTTTAATGGAAAAGATAGATTCTTGACTTGTAGACATTAAGATCTCAGACTACGTGAGCACTACAGTACCATTGCAATGAATGGAATACTCCGATGATGGCATGTGTTCTGAAGTGTCTTTTTTTTTTTTTTTTTAATTCAGAAAATATACAATGTAAGCAATACACTAATAATGGTGCATAAGTACATAGTATAATAATTACAACAACAAAGGTGTAACAATCGATATCAGACATGGAGGCATCTAAAAGAGCTATGGTTAATGAAAATATATGTTGATAGCTCATTGGCTGCAATTATTTGAACACAGGATGGTATAGTGTTGATAGGGTGACACAGCAAGACTGTCAGCACTCGTTGTACTAGTGCTTTCTCAGAAAGGGAGGTAGTCACGCAATCTAGAGTAGGGGACTAACAATAGCTACCCTTAAGGGGGGGTATGATAGTTATAAAATTATCAAAATTATAAAAATTAGAGAATTTTTACATCTCAAACACAAAAGTCGCACCTGAGGGGTACCAAATCATGTGGCCATGGAATCACAGAGAAGGATTGATAATAAGAGACTCATACCCATTAGGCCTTCTGGAAGTTAAGTTTTAAGAAATCTGTACTTTGACCAGGGGGCCCATCTTTTAATGAAAGTCGGATGATTACGAGCTTCCCAAGAAGCCATTTCTTCGAAGCGGTATATTTGGTCCACTTTTAGTCTCCACTGTTCCACCATAGGCACACTAGATTGTAACCAATATTTAGGAATCAAGAGGCGGGCAGCCATTATTAGTTGTTTAAAGAGAGGTGGAGGGGAGGGAGTGGTGTTCCCATTAAAATATGATAATAAGGCACCATAAGGAGTTGCACTTACCGCCGTAGCGCAAATATGATTAGATATCTGAAAGATATCAGACCACCAGTTTTTTATTGGGGAACAAAGCCACCAAATGTGAAGGAACGAACCTTCTTCCACTTGGCACCTCCAGCACAATTTAGAGGAAGATTTGGAAAAGCGTGAGGATTTGATCGGGGTGATATACCATTGAGACAGAATTTTGTACCCATTCTCCTGAATTCGGGTGCATCTGGAGGATTTATGGGGCGTCTCCAGGAGTGCAGGTAAGTGTGAGAACGGAATATCGATCCCTGTGTCTTTTTCCCACATCCTAATGAATGATGGCTTACTAATCAAGGGGGGTGTTTTTAGTTTGTTATAGATTAGTGAAATGAGCTTTCTAGGGGGTTTAGGAACAGAGAGTAAGGCCTCAAACCAATTTAACGGGCGTAAAAGTTCACCCTTTGCATTGTTTTTTTGGATAAAAGTTTTTACGAGTGATATAAGAGTGAAGTCACAAGCACGTGGATTTAATAGGGTTTTCAGGGCTTCCGTCGAAGGTAGTATGCCTTGAGCTTCGAGGAGGTTGGAGATTTGTATTGTGGATAATCTAGCTAGATTAGAGGTACAGTGGCGCAGTCCAGTGGAAGCTGGGCCCAGTAAGTCACTTCTCGTGACGAGGGGGGATGGAAAAGGGACTGAGGAGTGGGACTGGTTCAGCCATTTCCAGGCTTCTAAGGTAGCTTTTATTACTGGGAAATTCTGAAGGTTGATATTAGGTGGGGTACTATAACCCAGGCATAGAGCTCTAGTTGGCAAACCTAGAATGCATTGTTCTAGCGCTACCCATGATTTGTTTTCTGAATTCCTGAGCCAGTCTATAACCCTAGAAAGCAAGATGGACTTTCCATATAGTTCTGGGTCTGGGAGACCTATGCCGCCTACCGTGCGGGATTTAGACAGGAAGGAGTAAGAGAGTCTAGCTTTTTTCCCATTCCATAGGAAAGCTCTGAATTTTTGTCTAAGGGACTCGTAGTAAGATTTGGCTATTGGAATGGGGAGAACTTGTTGGAGGTATGTAAGGCGAGGGATAATGAGAGATGTGAGGAGATTTTTCCTACCGAACCATGAAAGAGTTGGAACCGCTTTGTTGATTTTATCTATGGCGTTGAACATTGAAGCTCTTAAGGGGATATAATTTAGTGAAAAGAGATCTGAGGTATTAGGGCTAAGTTTTACTCCAAGATATGTTATATTAGGGGACGACCAATTAAAAGGAGAGTTCACTTTTAGAGAGAGTTTGAGTTGGGGAGAGATACCTGTGCATAAGATGATGGATTTATTCTCGTTAATCCTAAAATTGGAGAGGGCACTATATGTCTTCAAGTGTTCCTGAATTTTAGGGAGGTAGGTTTTAGGGTTAGTGGTCATTATCATGACGTCATCGGCGAATGCCGCAATTTTATGGGTGTGACCTCCAAGGTCTAGCCCTTTGATCCCAGCGTCAGAGCGTATTATGGATAAAAGGGGTTCCAGAGCTAGTATAAATAATAGGGGGGAAAGGGGGCAGCCTTGACGTGTTCTGAAGTGTCTTCATGTGCATGCAAAAATTCTGTAATCTACTCAGAGCTCAATCTTTCTAGAATCTGCATAGTCTGCAAGTCCAGCATTTTTTTTTTTTATTATTTGTCAAATGAAAAACACACACCAAAAGTTGGAAACTCAAAAAAGTTCTATGAAGATTATACTGATTACTTTACACCATCTTGGTTTATGCATAACTATTAGCACCTGGAAGCTAAGAAGTACTTACCGGGATATCCTCCTACAAAAACTGGATCATTGGTGTCCGTTGATGTGGATGCAGCATTTGGACTTGAGGCTTCTACTTTTTTGTTATCAACAATCATCTCTAAACGGTGCTTTATTTTATTTGCTGTCACTTTGTGCCACTGTCCATCACACAAGCTACCTGGCACCTCAGGTTCATAAACTGCAGTGAAACGTCCGGCTCCGTTATCAGCATGGAAAAGAAGCTAAGGGAAAAGTGAGGGAAATTGCATATGTTAGCACACATAAACATAATCTAGCTAAATATACCGTATTTATATTTTCCTAAATCATGGTCCATCTTAGAATAATACAAAACTTGTCCTATTCTGTGGATAATGACAAAAACAATATCTGTTGCATGAAATGAATACTGTATATTGAAAATTACAAACTTAGTTTATTAAAATAGTAAACATGGTTCATGACAACCCTTTTAATACTGAAGATGGCCTTGTGACTAGCTGATCACTGCCAAAAAGGCTTCAGCAACCACAAAAATTACACTCGAGGAGGATGCGGTTGGTCAAACGTAGAAGGGAAAATGTAGCTGTTATGCCCTGCTCTGACTATGTGCGGAGGTCGGCCAGAATAGCAGCACGTGTTTCGTTTTTTGTTTTGGAGTCGTGCTGGATCCGCCTCCCTTCAGGTGCACTGGGTAGGGTCATTGGTTTAAATCTCACTCAATCCCAGTGTTTTGAGCGGGTTATAGAAATCAGTCTGGCCTTGGAAGCAAGGAAGGAAGGATTGTCTGTTCCAGCTCAGATCAGATAAGTTTGGTTTCTGTTTTTGTTGTTTGCTGTCTAGGTGGTTTGTGTGTCTTCTGTCCCCTCCAGGTTCTTAGGGAGCAGGCTGCTCCTATTCCCCTTTTCACCATCTCAGGGATTCTAGGGTATTTTATCCCAGGCACGAGGACACATTATTCCTACCATCAAGGTCTGAATGTGGGCTTAGCAGGGTAGGGAGAGAAGTCATGGATTTGCTAGGAGGTGACCCTTCCACTGCTTCTCGCCTAGAATCTGTTTTGTTGGTTTATCTGTCTATCTGAGATCCCGTCCGCCGTGACATTATAACCCGCCAATACTTTGACTGTCATTGCTCAGCGGTTTTGTGATGGCGTCAATTGATGCGTTAGTTGACCGCATGCAGGGGCTATCCCTAGAGGTTGCGGAGCTACGTGGTTCGGTCACACGGTGCCAGAATGCTCTGGCATCAGGTGCAGGTCAAATTTGTGGGGAGCCTAAAGCTGCTCTTCCTGATAGATTTGCAGGGGGTACGGATGACTTTATCCATTTTAGAGAGTCTTGCAAATTGCATTTTCGGGTGCGTCCATCGTCGTCAGGTGATGAAAGTCAGAGGATAGGTATAATCATTTCTCTGCTTAAAGGGGACGCGCAATTCTGGGCCTTTTCTCTGCCGCCCGGTTCTCGGGCCCTCCGGTCGGTGGAGGAATTTTTTAAGGCCCTGGGATTAATCTACGATGACCCAGATCAGGTCTCGATGGCGGAATCGAGATTACATAATTTATTACAGGGTGAACATACTGCAGAGGCTTACTGTGTTGAGTTTAGGAGATGGGCTACCGAATCAGAGTGGAATGATCCCGCGTTACGTAGTCAGTTTTGTCAGGGGTTATCTGAGAGATTGAAAGATGCCCTTGCTTTTCATGAGTAACCAGATTCTTTGGAGAATGCAATGTCTTTGGCAGTATGGTTAGATAGACGTATTAGAGAAAGAGGTAGGGCTCCCTCCGCGCAAGGGATCCCTTCTGTGGTTTCGTCCCTACTGCTTCCCAGGGTGATGTTACAGGTAACTCTGGGGTAGGGGAGGAACCCATGAAGCTGGGTCAGGTTTCTTGCCATTCTGGTAGTAGAGACTTTAGGAAATTGCACAAACTATGTTACTACTGTGGGAAAAGTGGTAATTTTATTTTTGCTTGTCCTTTTGTTAAACCGCAGGTGGAAGAGAAAAAGAAAAAAAAACTTTCCTGACTCTTGGTAGCATGAATGGTGTGGTGGAGCAGGCGGGTATGCAAGCTCCCTGTAATACCCGTTTTCTCCTTCCAGCTATGGTGGCGCTAGACTCAAGAAAATTTTTTGTTGAAGTATTCCTTGACTGTGGTGCTGGGGTAAACCTAATTGACTTTCTTTTTCTTCAAAATCTGGGTCTAAGTACTTGCACTTTAGAAAAAGAGATATTCCGGTTTTTGCAATTGATTCTTCCCCTCTTTCTCAAAGGAGTCTCACTCATATTGCTCATGGTATTCACTTAAGGGTGGGTGATTCACATGTTGAGATTATGTCTTATTTTGTCATGAAGGATTTGCTGGCTCCTATAGTTTTGGGGTTACCATGGTTGACTAAATATAACCCAATTATAGATTGGCAAGCGAGACAAATCATTGGTTGGAGTGAGTTTTGTTCGGATAATTGTCTTGGCACATCTATCTCTGGTGTGTCCACTACGGCTTTACCTCAGTATCTCTCAGATTTTGCAGATGTCTTTTCGGAGGGTGGGGCTCAGGAATTGTCCCTCATCGTGACTATGATTGTCCAGTTAATCTCATCCCAGGGGCTAAGTTGCCAAAGTCTCGGCTTTACAATCTTTCTCAACCCAAAAGTGAGGTCATGCGAAAGTTTGGCAAAAGGTCATATTAGGCCATCTAAGTCTCCGGTGGCAGTAGGTTTGTTCTTTGTAAAAAAAAAAGATGGATCGCTGAGACCTTGTTTGGATTTTCGAGAATTAAACCGTATTACGGTCCGGGATCCATATCCCCTGCCTTTGATCTCTGACCTTTTTGATCAGATTGTTGGAGCCAAGGTGTTCTCCAAGTTGGATTTGAGAGGGGCCTACAATCTGATCAGAATCAAGGAGGGGGATGAGTGGAAAACGGCCTTCAATACGCACGAGGGTCATTTTGAGAATCTGGTTATGCCTCTTGGGTTAACGAACGCGCCAGCGGTATTTCAGCGATTCGTCAATGACATTTTCCATCATTTGGTGGGGAGGTTCGTGGTGGTTTACTTGGATGACATTTCAATTTACTCTCCTGATCTGTAGACCCATCAGGATCATGTGAGACAGGTTTTGACGATCCTTTGGGAGAATAAATTATATGCCAAATTGGAGAAATTTGTGTTTTCGGTGCAGGAGCTTCCGTTCTTGGGATATCTGCTTTCTGACTCTGGTTTTCGTATGGACCCCGAAAAGGTCCGAGTGGTTCTGGAATGGCACCGACCAGAGAATCAGAAAGCTTTGATGCGGTTTTTGGGGTTTACTAATTATTATAGAAAATTTATTTCGAACTATTCTACCATTGTAAGACCTTTCACTGATATGACTAAGAAGGGCGCCGATGTCTCTGTCTGGTCGGATGAGGCATTGCAGGCCTTTTCGGCTATTAAGGAGTGTTTTGCGTCTGCTCCCATTCTGGTGCAGCCTGATGTGTCTCAGCCATTCGTGGTGGAGGTTTATGCATCAGAAGTGGGGGTTGGAGTGGTGCTGTCGCAAGTTCATCTCCTGGCAAATGGGTCCCGTGTGCTTTTTTCTCCAAGAAGCTCTCGGTCGCCGAGAAGAATTATGATGTTGGTGATAGAGAGTTGCTGGCTATCAAGTTGGCCTTTGAGGAATGGCGTCACTGGTTGGAGGGGGCGTCTCACCCCGTTACAGTATATACAGATCATAAGAATTTGGCTTACCTGCAATCTGCCAAGTGTCTGAACCCTAGACAGGCCAGATGGTCACTGTTTTTTACCAGGTTCAATTTTGTGGTTACCTTTCGCCCAGGGGTTAAGAACGTCAAGGCAGATGCCTTGTCTCACAGCTTTCCTGGGGGAGGTGATTCAGAGGATCCTGCTCCGATTTTGGCTGATGGGGTGGTGGTCTCCACTCTGTACCCCGAATTGGAGATGGAAGTGTTGGGAGCCCAGGAGGGGGCTCCTGGTTCTTGTCCCCCAGGGAGGTTGTTTGTTCCTTAAGGACTGCGATACAAGGTATTCAAGGAGCATCACGATATACTGTCCTTGCTGGACATCCTGGTGGTAAATCCACCTGTGATCTGGTGTCCCAGAGGTTCTGGTGGTCAGGGTTACGTAAGAGCATTGAGGATTACGTGGCAGCTTGTGAAACATGTGCTCGGTCAAAGGTTGCTCATACTCAACCGGCTGGTTCACTTCTTCCATTGTCTATTCCGTCTCGTCCTTGGACGCACTTGTCTATGGACTTTATCATGGATCTGCCGAGTTTCTCCGGGAGAACAGTAATTTTGGTGGTAGTTGACCGTTTCAGTAAAATGGCTCACTTTATATCATTAACTAGTCTGCCTAACGCCAAGACTCTTGCGCAGATTTTTGTTGATAATATTGTGAAATTGCATGGTATTCCTTCGGATGTGGTCTCTGATAGGGGCACACAGTTTGTCTCCAGGTTTTGGAGGGCGTTCTGTTCTCGGCTTGGCATTCAACTTTCGTTCTCTTCGGCTTTTCATCCGCAGTCGAATGGACAGACAGAGCGTACTAATCAAGACCTGGAGACCTACTTGAGGTGCTTTGTTGCTGAGAATCAGGAGGACTGGTCCTCATTCTTGTCCCTAGCAGAATTTGCTTTGAATAACCGTAGGCAGGAGACTACGGGTAAGTCGCCATTTTTTGGTGCATACGGTTTTCATCCATAGTTTGGTACCTTTTCTGGGACTGGTTCCTCTGGGATGCCAGAGGAGGAGAGATTTTCTTTTGCCTTGTCTTCTATCTGGCGGAGGATCCAAGGGAATTTGGAGAAGATGGGTGAGAGGTATAAGCGAATGGCTGACAAGAGACGTGTGACTGGTCCGGACCTGTGTGTGGGTGATCTGGTGTGATTGTCCACTAAAAATATTAAATTGAGAGTGCCATCTTGGAAACTGGGTCCAAGATTTATTGGTCCGTACAAAATATCTGCGGTGATCAATCCAGTAGCGTTTCGGCTGGATCTTCCGCAGACTTGGAGGATCCATGATGTGTTCCACAGGTTTTTACTGAAAAAATATGTGAAACCGGTGGAACCATAACCATTGCCTCCTCCTCCTGTTCTGGTCGATGGAAATTTTGAGTTCGAGATCTCCAGGGTTCTCGACTCTAGAGTTCTTCGGGGTTCCCTTCAGTACCTGGTACACTGGAGGGGATACGGCCCTGAGGAGAGGATGTGGGTTCCGGCGCTGGATGTCAGTGCCAGCCGACTGGTGAGGGCTTTTCATAGATCCCATCCGGATAAGGTTGGTCCGGGGTGTCCGGAGGTCACCCGTAGAAGGGGGGGGGGGGGTACTGTCATGCCCTGCTCTGACTATGTGCGGAGGTCGGCCAGAATAGCAGCACGTGTTTAGTTTTTTGTTTTGGAGTCGTGCTGGATCCGCCTCCCTTCAGGTGCACTGGGTGGGGTCATTGGTTTAAATCTCACTCAATCCCAGTGTTCTGAGCGGGTTATAGAAATCAGTCTGGCCTTGGAAGCAAGGAAGGAAGGATTGTCTGTTCCAGCTCAGATCAGATAAGTTTGGTTTCTGTTTTTGTTGTTTGCTGTCTAGGTGGTTTGTGTGTCTTCTGTCCCCTCCAGGTTCTTAGGGAGCAGGCTGCTCCTATTCCCCTTTTCACCATCTCAGGGATTCTAGGGTATTTTAGCCCATGCACGAGGACACATTATTCCTACCATCAAGGTCTGAATGTGGGCTTAGCAGGGTAGGGAGAGAAGTCATGGATTTGCTAGGAGGTGACCCTTCCCCTGCTTCTCGCCTAGAATCTGGTTTGTTGGTTTATCTGTGTATCTGAGATCCCGTCCGCTGTGACAGTAGCGTTATTTTAAATGAATAGCTGTCTGTTTAAACGGAATCTGTTTGCAGTTTTGACCATGGTAAACTTCTGACTGCACTAGATAGCTGGGGAACATAGAACATACCTTTTTGTGGAGCTTTTATTATTAAGAGTACTGAGAATAGGATCATTTATTCTGCCAGATTCTGCCGCTTAAAGGGTTTTTCCAGGATTTTTATATTCATGGTCTTTGCCAGGCATGGCCAACCTGCGGCTCTCCAGCTGTTGTAAAACTACAACTCCCACCATGCCCTGCTGTAGGCTGATAGCTGTAGACTGTCCGGGCATTATTGGAGTTGTAGTTTTGCAACAGCTGGAGAGCCTCAGGTTGGCCATCCCTGGTCTATGCTCAGGATAGGCCATCAATATCAGATTGGCAGGAGTCTGAATCCCCCACAACTCCAACAAACAGCTGTTCCTGAGTAGCTCCAGTGTCAGATAAAGGGACTGGAACAACACAGCTCCATCCATTATGTGTAGTGGATAGAGCTGGTTACTGTTGCACTGCACCTGGCACTAGAGCTACTTGGTAACAGCTGATTAGTGGGGGTACGTGGTGTTGGACCCTCACCGATCTGATATTTACGGCGGATTTTGATGATACACCATCTATATAAAAATCCAGGAAAACCTGTTTAAGTACACTGGAGGTGGAGCTTTACTGTAAAGTCCACTCTGTCTGCTCTGAGTGACAGCTGTAATGGTCTTCTGGCTGGATGCTACAGCTGTCACTTAGAGCAGAGGGGAGGGGCTGTGAACCAGCTTGTTGCAGATAACTAGTGTGGAGTGAAAGATTTTGGGAAAATTAGATTCACAGCAAAGCCGAATTTCCTCGTGCTTCGTGGTAATGAATCGATTTTCCCTGAAATGGATTAAAAAAATAAAAAAATAAAATCATAATTATCTCATCTAAAAAAGCTTAGTAATCTGGAATGTCCATCTGATAACCCATAATGTTTCACAATATGGCATCTGTTAGATGCAATGGATTACATTTTAGTGTGTATAGCAGAATAGTTTATGTTCTAGATATTTTACTTTATTATATGAGATAGGACTTCCTTTAATGAAATTAAGAACCCATGAAGAAAATATTCATCTACTGTACAAAGACCAGATTCAAGAATACCAGATGATTTAGATCTAATTGTAAATTCAGGATGAAACAGTATTTTATAGTTACGCATTTGTGAGTAAAGATATGTCACTTACTTTACCATCCACCATTTCAATGCCCAGTCCATCCATCTTTTTGCCACTGATACCGATAAGAACACCATTAGTCTTGGTTGTTCGGAATTCTAATTCTATTAACAGATCTGTACCTACTTTAAAAGCTCCCACTGAAAAACAGAAATCCAGTAAACCAAATAATTTTTCAATAGACACAATGCTAAATAGTAACATATAGTATTAATAAACAGAAAAATCTGTCCTTTTTCTTATTACATGTCATGAGGTTCCCAGTAAAATATATGTACTCCATATGGAGAAGTCTGTACGTCCCTGACCAATCTCTCAAAATGTTTCAAGCTAAAGGAAATGAAATTGAACATGACATTGAATATATGTACTAGTAAGTTTGGCAACCTGGTTTGGAATAAAAGCTTGATGACATAAAACTACAGGCTGGAACTACCACCTTTCACACTGAAATTGCAGTGGGTTGTTCAGAACGTTTAAAATGACTGCATATTCTTATCTGATCAGTATAGTAAACGGTGGCTGCAGAGTCCCTATGTGTTTGCAATTCAGTCTACACTAGAGTCACACTGCACAAGCATGATGCATGAGTAAAAGAGAGCAGGGTCGACTGGCCATAGACCCTACATGGAAATTTCCCGGTTGGCTGATGCCCAGGGGGCTGACCAAGCCCTCCTCATGGCCGCCAGCCAGTTACAGAAAGAACTGATGCTTTTAGCATTAATTAATGTAGGAGCATCAGGCACTCATGCAACTGGTCAGTTTCTGTAGGTGCCCTCCTAAATTCAACGGTATTGCCACCCTCAGGACGATGGTACAGTTTCATTCTGCGACACGGGTGGCAGTATTTTGTGCTGCACTGTGGTATTTGGTTTTGCTTAGGTTGTATTTTGTTCTGCACTACCATATTGCTCACCCCACCTACTTCTATTGTCCCATCCTACATGTGTTGGCCCTGGTTGCCCAGTCTTCTGTTAGTTTGGCACCACCTACAACATGGGGCCAATAGGTTTTACTCCAGGGCCACTTTAAGTTCCAGTCCGCCCCTAAGGCCTAGTTCACACGAACGTATGGCTTTTATAGTTTTTTGCGGTCCGTTTTTCATGGATCCGTTGTTCTGTTTTTGAGTTCCGTTGTGTTTCCGTTTCCTTTCCGTTTTTCCGTTCCGTTTTTCCGTATGCCATGTACAGTATACAGTAATTACATAGAAAAAATTGGGCTGGGCATAACATTTTTAATAGATGGCTCAAAAAAAACGGAACGGATACGGAAGACATACGGATGCATTTCCGTATGTGTACCGTTTTTTTTGCGGACCCATTGACTTGAATGGAGCCACGGAACGTGATTTCCGTGCAATAATAGGACATGTTCTATTTTTAAATGGAACGGAAAAACGGAAATACGAAAACGGAATGCATAAGGAGTACATTCCGTTTTTTTTGCGGAACCATTGAAATGAATGGTTCCGTATACGGAACACAGAAAAACGGCCCGTACATTCGCAAAAAAAACGTTCGTGTGAACTAGGCCTAAAAGAGAGGAATCTCCAAAAATGCAACCTGGGAAGAAATATATATATATTGGTCCAATAAAGAGTGCAATGATTCCAAATACTGATGGGTATTGTATGCATGAATCTCATGTGCCCAGAAAAGTAGTGCAATTGAATATTTGAACATTTGATACACATATGTGTTAATAGATATTAGTGTCTCCTTATCCCTATGGCTCATCCTAGCTGCTTGACCGACCACAATAAAGATTCCACATTTAAGGATTATGAAGAATGTCTTTTAAAAAATGGCCACTTTTTCTCTTGCATGCCTCAATGTAATAAAATATTACTGACATATGGTATATAAAACCAATTACCTGTCTTTGCAAATCCTGATCCGTCAAAATATGTTCCTTTCTGAGGATTTGCAAAACATGAACCAACGTTAAAGCTAGAGGTAGGTTTATTAAAGTCTGTATTTCCTTCTACCATTCTAAAATTCCGGATGCAGCCATCAATACTATGGAGAACCTGAAAGGAGACAAAAAAAAGGAAATGTTCATGTTAATGCTATAGCCTATAACCAGTATAAATGCAGTCGGAGAGATTTACTAAATCAAAATGTGCGCAAATTCTGGAGTAATCTGCAGCAGAAAGCTGGCATACATGCTTTGCATCCCATTGTTTTAGACACTTTCTTTTAATCGTCTGACAAGATGTGGCTTAGTTCACAATGCAACAGTGTGTCATGCATTTCTGGCATTAAGTAAGCCAACTAATAGACTATACAATCTATTTATCATCCAGCATCAGCCACAAATCTGGCACATTTTAGAAATAGTCTAGTCTAAGTTTACACTACCTAAAAATTAGCCAGTATTAGTAAAGCTTCGCCAAAATGTCAGTACATTTCAAGGTTAGGGCTTATATATTAGAAATTATCAAATTGATTCTTTCAATTTGCAATTTGTCCCGAATTTTCTAAAATAAAAAACAAAACTTGGATTCTAACAATTTTTTTTGTATTTCGGGTGAATAAGAAAGAGAGACACTAATATTCTTCTCTGGGTTTCAGGGAAACATATATGCTATGTCTGGTGGCTACTCTTTTTCATTATGGATAGCACCTAGTATGTTTAAATAGCATTGTAGGGCAGGCAATGCTGTGCTTGGTTTTCGGGAAAAATCTGTGCAAATATATTATTCTGCTGCAAAGGTAATTTGCATATCCTTGGGTCTCTGGGAGACATATTCAGATTTCCTTCCCTGACTAGCTAAGTCTTTCTCATTCCATCAGATATGAGACATGCTAATTTGCATAGATTTTTTTCCCACAAACAGAGAAGCTATCCCTAGCCTACAATACACCTCTCTCACCTAGGTACAATATACAGTACAGACCAAAGGTTTGGACACACCTTCTCATTCAAAGAGTTTTCTTTATTTTCATGACTATGAAGGCATCAAAACTATGAATTAACACATGTGGAATTATATACATAACAAACAAGTGTGAAACAACTGAAAATATGTCATATTCTAGGTTCTTCAAAGTAGCCACCTTTTGCTTTGATTACTGCTTTGCACACTCTTGGCATTCTCTTGATGAGCTTCAAGAAGTAGTCCCCTGAAATGGTCTTCCAACAGTCTTGAAGGAGTTCCCAGAGATGCTTAGCACTTGTTGGCCCTTTTGCCTTCACTCTGCGGTCCAGCTCACCCCAAACCATCTTGATTGGGTTCAGGTCCAGTGACTGTGGAGGCCAGGTCATCTGGCACAGCACCCTATCACTCTCCTTCATGGTCAAATAGCCCTTACTTTCAAAGTTTTCCGAATTTTTCGGCTGACTGTCTGACCTTCATTTCTTAAAGTAATGATGGCCACTCGTTTTTCTTTACTTAGCTGCTTTTTTCTTGCCATAATACAAATTCTAACAGTCTATTCAGTAGGACTATCACCTATGTATCCACCTGACTTCTCCTCAACGCAACTGATGGTCCCAACCCCATTTATAAGGCAAGAAATCCCACTTATTAAACCTGACAGGGCACACCTGTGAAGTGAAAACCATTTCAGGGGACTACCTCTTGAAGCTCATCAAGAGAATGCCAAGAGTGTGCAAAGCAGTAATCAAAATAAAAGGTGGCTACTTTGAAGAACCTAGAATATGACATATTTTCAGTTGTTTCACACTTGTTTGTTATGTATATAATTCCACGTGTTAATTCATAGTTTTGATGCCTTCAGTGTGAATCTACAATTTTCATAGTCATGAAAATAAAGAAAACTCTTTGAATGAGAAGGTGTGTCCAAACTTTTGGTCTGTACTGTAAATGTAAACTGTTGCAGGCCAGTGGGCGCGCTCCTCTGCAAACAGCTCCACCAGCATTGTTGTCATATCTATAACCTTTGCTGGCAGTCGCTCTCCCCAGCAAGCCGCACCGCTGGCATCCTGTGTCCATGGCATCTGGCCAGAAACCTCTCAATCAGGAGTGCTGCCCAATGAGATGTGGCACTGGCTTGTCCAGCGTGGTGATGTCATCAGTCACATGACATGGGACACATTACAGAAAGCACAGCCTATTTTACCCAGGCTACTGCTGGCCACAGTTCCTATGATTGTTTTCTGTACCACACTAACCCTAGTTATACTTACTTTGACCTCTGGATTTCTGACCTCTGCTTGCTACCTTACTAACCCATTTGCCTGATGATTTGGACTTTGACATGACTTCCTTGTGTGACCTTTGGCTTGGTATGACCTCGATTTCTGGTTTCTGATTTGGGATTTGTTTGAATCCTCTTGGTATTGATCTCGGCTTGTACATTTGTGTCTCAGTGTTAGTACTGCTCTGGTTCCCTTGTACTTTATTGTCCATTATCCACTCTGTGCCTTTATCATTGTATTTTACTGTTCCATACTCCCCTGCACTTAGTAAGAGAGGGACTTCTGTCAAGTTGCGGGCTGTCACCTGCGTATGTGGGTAGGGACAAGGGGGTGTGGGTGGAGTTCATGGCTTTTTAAATCCCTACCTAGACATAAACTCTGTATAGTCTAGCTAATATGTTGAAAAATACGATACATTTCAACAAGAAATAAATGACTAAAAATGTTTAGGGTTGTTTTTAGGTTATTATAGACAAATATGCCCCAGTGTCCACACTATGCAGATGTTGAAGAAGTGTTCCCATGAAACATATTTTTGGAAAATGAAAAGCTTATGTCCCTTGCAACATATTTTTGTGGAAAATATAAATCATATGCGGAATAATCCGATATAGTAAATTATACAACAAATTATATGACTACCAATAACATGAAAAATTCAAGACCAATTTACGTGTTAATGCTGCAAGCCATTAAACAGGAAAATGCAGAGTTTGAAACAAACTGTAGAAAATAACAAGAATCAAATGTACTCTAAAAATCTTGCTCTCACAGTCACTGCTTAAAATGTAATAAAAATAGTCGGATCAACAGCGTGCGCAATAAAGCACAAAGAAAATATAATATCAGACTATGGTCTTACCGGTCCAATTCTTTTGGTAGTATAATTAACAGGCAATCCGCCAACGTACAGCATGCCCACCACATCCAGAATGTCTGCTTTCTTTGGACTGTTTGTACTGTTTGCAATTCCATCGACAAATAGATATCCTGTCTGCTTTGTTCTGAATATGTTTATCTTGGAGGAAAGCAAATTTAATAATAGTCAGAGATTTTTGCTTAGACTGGAAGTAAGTAAAATAATTCCCCTTAACACATAATTTCTTACATGGTCTTGGATTTTTGGATGCTTTTACTGTATATTTCATTACGTTAAGCTGTTTAACAAAAGCTGTGATCACATGATTATTTTCCCTTGTGCTAAATGAATTATATGACACATCAGTAACACTATTCCATTCCCTTAAAAAACAATGTCCTATTTTATTACCTAAGCCTAATGCTGACTGCACAAGTAGCCTAAGGATAACAAGCGCAATAACACAATAACAGTATAATAATTTACACCCTTTCTGGCCCTGTTTACCCTTCACGCAGACCGTCAGAAGACACAGCTTAATGAAATGCTACTACTATAAAAAATAAAAAAAAATCAATAAACATGCTTGATTCTAATTCATAGGAGTTATTCCTCATTTAGACAAGGGGAATTGTACACTCTATTACATATCACCTTTTGCAACCTTCACATTCTAATTTTATGTGATGCAAAGTAGATAGGCCACCACCAGAGCTGGCTAATGTCATAAAACAATGTAACCTCTTCTGGAATAGTCTTGATTTTATTTTACTGCAAGTCAGTTTTGGAATCATTATAATGGTGTTGATAGGAAATACCCATTATTCCACTATACTTGTGCTTAGCAAGGAACAGATTTTACATCAACTACAGAGGAACTGTTACTGTTTAGTGCTAAATCTCTGTAATATATTCTCGGTAGTAATCCAAGGTCTGAAGAAAAATTTTCAGGTTGTGCATTGCCAGGACAGCAATAATTATTCACTTCCAACTTGTCTATGAATAAAGTAGGGATACATACAAACTATACCCTATATTATTATACATATACCTCATCCTGGAGGTACTGTCTGTAAACAAATAGCAACGGCAACGAGCAAACAAAGCTCAGCTTATGAAAGCTGATCTTCAGGGGTGTATGAGGTGATGTCAAAGTTGCAGACATACCCAAGGCCTAATACCTCAGGGCTAGAAATAATATGAGGACCTTGGAAGAACCTGTTAGAGATAGATTCAGTTTACACCTATGCTAGCATATGACTTGTTGCTGTTAGCAGAAAATACCAGTTTTTCTGTTCCCCAAGCTGGATCTGTAATCCATGTACTGTTATATGCATATACTTTATATGCATATTATAGCCTACCTAGGGATGGATATTTATTGACTTCATTCATTCCAGTAAAAATGATCTGCTGATGTAGATTTAATCAAATTGGTTTAATTTAGGAGCCAAGACCAACAGTAATTTTGAAAAAATGGTGTCACATGCCTCTCTGCCTCTCTCTGTCTTTACAACTAGGGTGGCACAAAAACCAGTATATAAGCTTCTACACTTATTATAGAGCACCATAATATCTCTCAAAAAATTCACAAATAACTGAGAATGAAATTAACTAGCTGCAGAAATCAACTCTTAAAATAACAATGGGCCTCCCTTCCTTTTGGGACCCTGTGCAGCTGCACTGGTTGCACATAAAATACTATATGTCTGCCTCTAGATGCAACTTTCTAAGAAAAGCTCTAGTAATTTCAATGACCACATATTCAGAAGTTGTACCAGAGAGGCCAGACTCAGATGAGTGATGTTTACTCTTCCATGTTCTGGATGCTAAAAATGGATATTTATTTTTTAAATGGACCTCACAGATGGCATTCATGTGCCGTCTATTTTTATCACGCATGCATTCATTAACTTTAGGTTTTTCAGCACCCGGACCCGAACATTTACGTAAAAGTTTGGGTTCGGTGTTCAGGGAGAAATCTTATCAAGAACTGCTTTTTTTACTCAGCGATCTACAGCAAATGTGTTTTGTGGGTGCATTGCACAATTTTTTTAAGCCTGCCCTGAGCCAACTACTGCTGAAAATGAACTTTTTTTACTTCAGTTTGTCAATATCAATACATAATCAGCAGCCATTTTATGCAACGATAGTGCACTAGCACAGGCTATCTGCATGTCTGCAAGTCCAGAAATACATCTTTTTGCTTACTGGGGTGAAAAAACGCTCTGATATACTGCACATCTGATATAAGACATGCATAAGTGACTGTCACATTTAGGCCAGAAATACGGCTTTTTGGTTACTGGGGTGAAAAAACCCTCTGATATACTGCACATCTGGGATAAGACGTGCATAAGTGAGTGTCCCATTTAGGCCAGAAATACATCTTTTTGCTTACTGGAGTGAAAAAACCCTCTAATATACTGCACATTTGGGATTAGACGTGCATAAGTAAGTGTCACATTTAGGACAGAAATACATCTTTGTGCTTACTGGGGTGAAAAAACCCTATAATATACTGAACATCTGGGATAAGACGTGCATAAGTGACTGTCACATTTAGGCCAGAAATACATCTTTTTGCTTACTGGCATGAAAAAACCCTCGAATAAACTGCACATCTGGGATAAGACGTGCATAAGTGACTGTCACATTTAGACCAGAAATACATCTTTTTGCTTACTAGGGTAAAAAAAACCTCTAATATACAGCAAAATCTGGGATAAGACGTGCATAAGTGACTGTCACATTTAGGCCAGAAATACATCTTTTTGCTTACTGGGGTGAAAAAACCCTCTAATATATTGCAAAATCTGGGATAAGACGTGCATAAGTGACTGTCACATTTAGGCCAGAAATACATCTTTTTGGTAACTGGGGTGAAAAAAACCTCTAATATATACTGCACATCTGGGATTAGACGTGCATAGGTGACTGTCACATTTAGGCCAGATATACGGCTTTTTGGTTACTGGGGTGAAAAAACCCTCTAATATACTGCACATCTGGGAGTAGACGTGCATAAGTTAGTGTCCCATTTAGGCCAGAAATACATCTTTTTGCTTACTGGGGTGAAAAAACCCTCTAATATACTGCACATTTGGGATTAGACGTGCATAAGTGAGTGTCACATTTAGGACAGAAATACATCTTTCTTCTTACTGGGGTGAAAAAACCCTATAATATACTGAACATCTGGGATAAGACGTGCATAAGTGACTGTCACATTTAGGCCAGATATACGGCTTTTTGGTTACTGGGGTGAAAAAACCCTCTAATATACTGCACATCTGGGATTAGACGTGCATAAGTGACTGTCACATTTAGGCCAGAAATACATCTATTTGCTTACTGGGGTGAAAAAACCCTCTAATATATTGGAAAATCTGGGATAAGACGTGCATAAGTGACTGTCACATTTAGGCCAGAAATACATCTTTTTGGCAACTGGGGTGAAAAAACCCTCTAATATATACTGCACATCTGGGATTAGACGTGCATAAGTGACTGTCACATTTAGGCCAGAAATACGTCATTTTGGTAACTGGGGTGAAAAAACCCTCTGATATACTGCACATCTGGGATAAGACGTGCATAAGTGACTGTCACATTTAGGCGAAAATAAGGCTTTTTGGTTACTGGGGTGAAAAAACCCTCTAATATACTGCACATCTGGGATAAGACGTGAATAAGTGAGTGTCCCATTTAGGCCAGAAATACATCTTTTTGCATACTGGGGTTAAAAAACCCTCTGATATACTGCACATCTGGCATAAGACGTGCATAAGTGACTGTCACATTTAGGCCAGAAATATGGCTTTTTGGTTACTGGGGTGAAAAAACCCTCTAATATACTGCACATCTGGGAGTAGACGTGCATAAGTGACTGTCACATTTAGGCCAGAAGTACGGCTTTTTGGTTACTGGGGTTAAAAAAAAAACCTCTGATATACTGCACATCTGGGATAAGACATGCATAAGTGACTGTCACATTTAGGCCAGAAATACATCTTTTTGATTACTGGGGTGAAAAAACCCTCTAATATACTGCACATCTGGGAGTAGACGTGCATAAGTGACTGTCACATTTAGGCCAGAAGTACGGCTTTTTGGTTACTGGGGTTAAAAAAAAACCTCTGATATACTGCACATCTGGGATAAGACATGCATAAGTTAGTGTCACATTTAGGCCAGAAATACATCTTTTTGATTACTGGGGTGAAAAAACCCTCTAATATACTGCACATCTGGGAGTAGACGTGCATAAGTGACTGTCACATTTAGGCCAGAAATCCGGCTTTTTGGTTACTGGGGTGAAAAAACCCTCTAATATACTGCCCATCTGGGATTAGACATGCATAAGTGACTGTCACATTTAGGCCAGAAATACATCTTTTTGGTTACTGGGGTGAAAAAACCCTCTAATATATACTGCATAAGTGACTGTCACATTTAGGCCAGAAATACATCTTTTTGGCTACTGGGGTGAAAAAACCCTCTTATATATACTGCACATCTGGAATTACACGTGCATAAGTGACTGTCACATTTAGGCCAGAAATACATCTTTTTGGTTACTGGGGTGAAAAAAACCTCTAATATACTGCACATCTGGGATTAGACGTGCATAAGTGACTGTAACATTTAGGCCAGAAATACATCTTTTTGGCTATTGGGGTGAAAAAACCCTCTAATATACTGCACATCTGGGATAAGACGTTCATAAGTGACTGTCACATTTAGGCCAGAAATACGGCTTTTTGGTTACTGGGGTGAAAAAACCCTCTAATATACTGCACATCTGGGATTAGACGTGCATATGTGACTGTCACATTTAGGCCAGAAATACGGATTTTTGGTTACTGGGGTGAAAAAACCCTCTAATATACTGCACATCTGGGATTAGACGTGCATAAGTGACTGTCACATTTAGGCCAGAAATACGGATTTTTGGTTACTGGGGTTAAAAAACCCCTCTGATATAGTGCACATCTGGGATAAGACGTGCATAAGTGACTGTCACATTTAGGCCAGAAATACGGCTTTTTGGTTACTGGGGTGAAAAAACCCTCTAATATATACTGCACATTTGGGATTACACGTGCATAAGTGACTGTCACATTTAGTCCAGAAATATGGCTTTTTGATTACTGGGGTGAAAAAACCCTCTAATATACTGCACATCTGGGATAAGACGTGCATAAGTGACTGTCACATTTAGGCCAGAAATACATCTTTTTGGCTACTGGGGTGAAAAAACCCTCTTATATATACTGCACATCTGGAATTACACGTGCATAAGTGACTGTCACATTTAGGCCAGAAATACGGCTTTTTGGTTACTGGGGTGAAAAAACCCTCTAATATACTGCACATCTGGGATTAGACGTGCATAAGTGACTGTCACATTTAGGCCAGAAATACATCTTTTTGGCTATTGGGGTGAAAAAACCCTCTGATATACTGCACATCTGGGATAAGACGTTCATAAGTGACTTTCACATTTAGGCCAGAAATAAGGCTCTTTGGTTACTGGGGTGAAAAAAACCTCTGATATACTGAACATCTGGGATTAGACATGCATAAGTGACTGTCACATTTAGGCCAGAAATACATCATTTTGCTTACTGTGGTGAAAAAACCCTCTAATATGCTGTACCTCTGGGATCAGACGTGCATAAGTGACTGTCACATTTAGGCCAGAAATACGGTTTTTTGGTTACTGGGGTGAAAAAACCCTCTAATATATACTGCACATTTGGGATTACACGTGTATAAGTGACTGTCACATTTAGTCCAGAAATATGGCTTTTTGATTACTGGGGTGAAAAAACCCTCTAATATACTGCACATCTGGGATAAGACGTGCATAAGTGACTGTCACATTTAGGCCAGAAATACATCTTTTTGGTTACTGGGGTGAAAAAACCCTCTAATATATACTGCACATCTGGGATTAGACGTGCATAAGTGACTGTCACATTTAGGCCAGAAATACGGCTTTTTTGTTACTGGGGTGAAAAAACCCTCTAATATATACTGCACATTTGGGATAAGACGTGCATATGTGACTTTCACATTTAATCCAGAAATACGGCTTTTTAGTTACTGGGGTGAAAAAACCCTCTGATATACTGCACATCTCGGATAAGACGTGCATAAGTGACTGTCTTTTTAAGGCCAGAAATACGGCTTTTTGGTTACTGGGGTGAAAAAACCCTCTAATATATACTGCAAATTCATTCACAATTACCCCGACATGTCAGAGCTGCTGCATAAAGTGCGGGTCGTCTGTGCGCGCTTCCGGCATTCTTATCCTGTCGCCGCTCGGCTGTCTGCTCTACAGCGTAACTTTGGCCTTCCCGCTCACCGCCTCATATGCGACGTGCCCACCCGGTGGAACTCCACCTCTCACATGCTGGAGAGACTGTGCGAGCAGCAGCAGGCCATAGTGGAGTTTCAGCAGCAGCATGCACGGGTGAGTCGCACTGCGGAACTGCACCACTTCACCACCAATGACTGGGCCTCCATGCGAGACCTGTGTGCCCTGTTGCGCTGTTTCGAGTACTCCACCAACATGGCCAGTGGCGATGACACTGTTATCAGCGTTACAATACCACTTCTATGTCACCTTGAGAAAACACTTAGGGCGATGATGGAAGAGGAGGTGGCCCAGGAGGAGGAGGAGTAAGAGGGGTCATCTCTAACACTTTCAGGCCAGTCTTTTAGAAGTGGCTCAGAAAGAGAATTTTTGCAACAGCAGAGGCCAGGGCCCACTACTGGAGGAGGAGGAGGATGAGGAGGAGGAGGAGGATGGGGATGAAGCATGTTCACAGCGGGGTGGCATCCAACGCAGCTCAGGCCCATCACTGGTGCGTGGCTGGGGGGATACGGAGGACGTAGACGATACGCCTCCCACAGAGGACAACTTGTCCTTACCTCTGGGCAGCCTGGCACACATGAGCGACTACATGCTGCAGTGCCTGCGCAATGACAGCAGAGTTGCCCACATTTTAACCTGTGCTGACTACTGGGTGGCCACCCTGCTGGATCCCCGTTACAAAGACAATGTGCTGTCCTTAATTCCCTCACTGGAGCGTGATCGGAAGATGTGCGACTACAGGCACATGCTGGTAGACGCGCTCATGAGAGCATTCCCGACTGACGCCGGGGGACAAGTGGAAGCACAAGGTGAAGGCAGGGGAGGAGGAAGAGGTTGCCAACGCAGCTGTGTCAGCGCTAGCACCTCAGAAGGCAGGGTTAGCATGGCCGACATGTGGAAAAGCTTTGTCACCTCGCCGCAACAACCGGCCCCAACTGCTGATATGGAGCGTGTTAGCAGGAGGCAGCATTTGAACAACATGGTGGAACAGTACCTGTGCACACGACTACACGTACTGACTGATGGTTCTTCTCCATTCAACTTCTGGGTCTCCAAATTGTCCACATGGCCAGAGCTTGCCCTGTATGCCTTAGAGGTGCTGGCCTGCCCTGTAGCCAGTGTACTCTCTGAACGTGTATTCAGCACGGCAGGAGGCGTCATTACAGACAGACGCAGCAGCCTGTCCACAGCCAACATGGACAAGCTCACGTTTATTAAAATGAACCAGGCTTGGATCCCTCAGGACTTGTCTGTACCTTGTGCAGAATAGACAATTCTAACAGCCTCAACCGTCCATCCTTGTACTCAAGTGCGCTTATTCCTTTTTTTTTTTTTTTTATGTGTCCCAATATTTTGGGGGATATCCCTATGTAAAAATGCAAAATAACACACATATGTGTTGGCTACCTATTCCTCCTTCGCCACCGCTTCCACTTAGACTGCCACGTCACGTGAGCCTACACGGCCACATCCACCCATTCACCGCCTCCTTAACCTCTGACTCCTACATCATTCCTAATTTTTTTTTTAAGGTCTTTTATGTTTTTTTAATTAATATCCCTATCCACATTTGTTTGCAGAGCATTTGCCATGCTCTTAAGCACATTTTGCTGCCTTTTGTAGCCCTCTAGCTCTTGCCATGACATTATTACAGCCATTTTAGTGCTCAAAACCCAACCCAAATTTTTTTTTTCAAGTTCTGCCGAACCCGAACATCCAGGTGTCTGCTCAACTCTATCTGTCAGCAGATTTGTAGTTATGAAACTGGCTGACCTGTTACATGAGCTGAAGGTATTGGTGTTGGTCCCATGTTCATATGTGACAGCATTGCTCAGAAAAATGAAGCTTAAATATATGCAAATTATCCTCTAGGAGCAATGGGGGCATTGCCTTTACACCTAGAGACTCAGCTCTCTCTGTATTTGCCATGCCCTCTGCACTTTTATTGACAGGGCCAGGCAGTGAAAATGTCATCACACCTGGCTCTGACTTCTTCTAAAGTCAATCAAAGTGCAGAGGGTGTGACAGTTACAGAGAGAGATGCCTCTAGGTGTAATGGCAACTCCCCTGTTGCTCCTAAAGGCTCATTTACATACATTAAAACATCATTTTTTTAAGCAACATATAAACATGGCACCAACACAGATGCCTTTTGCTGCAAAGTACACAAGCAACAGGTCAGCCAGTTTCATAGCTACAAATCTGCTGACAGATGCCCTTTAATGAGCACACTGATGAGAGTGCTGAAAATCCCTGTGAAGTGCTAAATGATTTTTGGAGGCCATCTTTTTAAAAATTTGTAGAGGTCCAAGCTCTAGTTAACTACTAGTTAATTGTGTGAATTTTTTCCTTCAGTAAACATTTTTTCTCTAGACCAACTTATAAATGGTATATTATATCATATAATACTGTAGTAGAGATTGATAACACGTATACCTTATGCCATTCTCCATCATTCACTCTTTGAGGCACCATTGTGGTAGTGTCTCCACTTCCCAGGTCATATCTAAAGTGTGCCATTCCTTCTTTAATCTGAATTGTGGCAAAATCAGCATGGTTGATTCGAGCCATGTAGAAGATCAAGCCTGAATCTGCCTTAGTGCGAAGCTCAAGTTCTATTGATAGGCTGCAAGTATATAAAGGTATCGTAAAACCATTGGAAAAACAATAAATTTAAACATTTGAGTTGATTTTTTAATAATGTATTTTTGATACAGAGTTTGTCCAGGAAAATTTGTTTGCTTTTATTTCCCAGAAACAGTGCAACTTCTGTCTCTGTCTAGTAGTCAGCTGAATGGTGCTGCTTCTGGAAAAATAATGAGAAACTCTTTTTTCTGATCTGGGAACAGATTAATCAAATCAACAAAGAACATGACTTACGTGTTTTTCACTTTGGTATCATCAAATGCAAATGCCATGTGGCTGTTTTTGGAGAGGCCAAACTGCTTTCCTCCTTGTATAACTTCTGGTCTTATGTTGGCCGCACAACCCTTAAAGGAACAAGTCAGATCTACATTGAATTCTATATGCATTTTTTAAATTGCACAATTGTCAAGGGAATCCTTCACCAGCGACCTCCCTATCAAATTGTTTGTATAGTCGAATGGTGGTTCACCTAATTAAAATGCTATTTTTCTTTTGTAAATTTGAGGTTCTTATCGCGAGTTATGATACTTTTTTTTATCCCCTTACCGATGTCTGCTGTACGTGTCCAGAAGTCGGGTCTTTAAAGATAGCGACTGCTCCACAGAGGAGTGTTTGCCATAGCGGGTGGGTTTTTGCTGTTTCACACAGCAGACACCCGTAGCGTAGCTAATTTCTGCCATTGCCGATAATGCTGATCTCAGACATTTAACCCCTCAGATGTCATGGTCCACTGTGACCATGGCAAATGAGGTGGCCCTCCCTGGGAGCGATCGGGGGAGCCATTTGTTCCTTGTGATAGCCTTGGTCCCTCTGAAGGATACCAGGCCATAACAGCAGTAAGCAGGTGGCAGAGCTCCATAGGAACATAGTGCAAATCAAATGGTCTAACAATTGCTTGTTAAAGTCACCTTAAAGCACTTAAAATATGTGAAAAAAAAGTGAAAAAAAAGTTTAAAAAAATCAAAAAATATATGAAAATTCAATATACCCTTTTCCCAATAGTAATAATAAACACGCAGTGTTCGGCCAAACTCCGTGATGTGACGAGCATAGCGATGCTCGAGCAGAACTGGTGTTTGGCCGTGCATGCACAATAAACACTAGAAATGACTGATCTCCCTTGCAAAAAATTCCCCACAATACTCCCTAGATGTAAATATAAAAAGTTATGGGGGTCAGAATATGGAGATGCAAAGCAAAAATCATTAAAACACAAGAAAAACTATATAAATGTGGTATCGCTGTTATTGTACTGACCTGGAGAATGACTGGAACAAGTCAGTTTGACTACATATGGAATGCTGTAAAAACAAAACTATGGCAGAATTGTGCTTTTTTCCCTATTTTACCCCATTTGGGATTTTTTTTTTTACTTCCCACTACATCATTTGCTGTACTAAATGGTGCCATTAGAAAGTACTGTACAACTTGTCCAACAAAAAAAACAAGCACTCATACAGCTATGTGAATGTAAAAAAAAAAAAAAGGTATGGCTCTGGGAAGGCAAGAGGTAAAAAATAAAAATGCAAAACCAGAAAATCCAAGGGGTTAATATGCAAATTAGACCTTTGGTGCAATGAGGGAATCATCATTGCTCTTGCTGTACCCAAGCTTTACTAATTTCTTTGGCCAGCCCCTCTATTGCTGCCTTTCCACTGCCTGGCCCTGTCAATCAAAACAGCCAGGGTAGGGCTGGCTACAGAAAGGAGTGGAGTTTGGGTGCAAGAGCAATGGTGACACCCTTGTTGTACTAAAGATATAGTTTGCATATTAAGAATAAGTATCATAATGTGAACAGATCCTTAGATCAACAAAAGAAAATGAGCTTTTAATCAAGTAAACTACAGCTATGTGTCTATGTAAACAGTTGGATATAGAGGATGCTGGTGACAGACTCCCTTTTATAAAACTTTGTTGTTTTAGGGTCCATTCACACGTTCGTAGCGTGTTTTGCGAATCCGCAAAACACGGACAGCGGCAATCTGCGTTCCGCATTTAGCGGACAGCACATTGCCGGCACTAATAGAATATGCCTATTCTTCTTCGCAATTGCGGACAAGAATAGGACATGTTCTATTTTTTTCAGGAACGGAATTGAGGACCCGGAATTGCGGATCCGCAATTCCGGATCCGGGCAGTACGTCGTGCGGACCCATGGAAATGAATGGGTCTGCAATTCCGTTCCACAAAATGCGGAACAGAATTGCGGACGTGTGAATGGACCCTTGAAGAAAGAGTAGAAATATTAGATATATACAGTATACAGTTTGCGTTTTCTACTTTGCAAAATACCATCCCTACTATAATGTGTAAACTACTCCTAAACAGTATGGCTGGGCTCACACACTACAATTGACAAAGATCTAACAATGATAAACTTTAAATTTGAGTTTTTCTGAAGATATTAAAATTTTTTAGTTGCCAAATTAAAGGGGTTTGTTGAACAATTAAATCTTAAAACTCTGGTTTAGATCACACAAAATATAATGGATTTTCAATAAGAATAATTTTACAGCATATTTCTATGTGTAGATATAGCTATTATATACTTGCCATGGTGCCCATTGGTGTTCCGTGGACTCTCTCAGGGAACATTCACATAATTTGCTAAATACTGACAAGAAGAATCTACTACAATCTTACCAATTGTAAGAATCACCTGCCCCTGGGTGGTAGGACTCAGCTACTGAACATGTGAGACCACTGACCATTGACATATTAGGCAGACTTTTCGCTTAGGCCCTTATACGATGAATGATTTTCCCTGTTTGCAATCATCAGTGTTCATATCAGCAATGATAAAACACTGTGATGGGTCAGGTCAGCTAGAACAATGATGAATCCTATGTCGCTGCTCTTGTAATTGGAATATATTTTTAGCCAATGCTTTTTATTCATAGATTGTGACATGCAAAGGACAACGGCTTTCTAACTTTGAGTATCGATTCCCTTTTCTGTCAATTTCATAGAAACACAAGTAACTGCAAAAAGTGCAGAAATATTCAAGCAAATTTGGAAATGGAGTGCTTGTTGTTTAGAAGACCAATCAGATCATATGCTCTAATGTCAAATTATTTTATTTGTTCAACACCCTAAATATTATAAGCTATATACAATTAACTATCGAGCTAATAAATTAAATGTGATCCAAACATGTCAGATAATTGCACCCTAATGCATTACTAAGATTTTGTGATTTTTGTTTTGTTCATTACATTGCTATTTACCATACCTTTTGGTTATAGGGATACAAAATATGTGGATGTTTTTGAGGTTTATTCAAAGGTTTTTGGTTTTAGGGCTCATGAACATGGCCATAACTGTTTTTGCGATTAGCAAATTGCAGATCCATGAAACGTGTGTGTTCCGCGTTTTGCGGAACGGAATATCCTGCCCTCTATAGAACTGTCCTATCCTTGTCCATAAAACGGACAAGGATAGGACATGTTCTATTTTTTTGTGGGGCCATGGAACAGACATACGGATGCAGACAGCACATGGTGTGCTGTCCGCATCTTTTGTGGCCCCATTGAAGTGAATGGGTCTGCTTTCGACTAGTAAAAAATGCGGATCAGATGCAGACTATAATTATGTTTATTGTGCAAAACTTTTACTTTTGAGCACCACATTTTAATTTCTAAAATGTATTCTCTAGATGGTAGTATATGTTCGTAATATCTAAAGTTTGCTCTTAATCTGACCAAATCGCCAAGTTTGGCCAATATACATTAGATGTATATCAGTTAAATTTGACAATTTTAGTGAGACCAGCTGACCATCAATTGTACATGGTGAGGCAGAAGTCTTGGGACATAAGGATTCAGTTGCTGGATTTCAACATGCCTGATCCTTTTTTTCTCAAGAAAAAAAAGCCAAGCCCTGTATAGGGTGAATTGGGTGAGATAGCTGTTGGCTAACCAGGTGATAGTCCATCAAGAACAGGGCTGTTTCTAGGACTGGGAGAGGGTGTGATGGCATGGGGCACCACCTTGGTACCTCAAGGGGAGTGTGCCAAGCAGACACTAAGTAATCAGCACCTTCATTGTGGAAGCACTCGTCTCTCACTATTCCACTGTGTTGTTGTCCTCAGGACGGCAATACAGTTGATTGTTGTGGAGGGGTATGGGAATGCCTGTTGCTTATCAGAGACTGACGCAGGTGGCACAATGAAATCATAATTGCACTAACTGATCCGGGCAGCATACAGCTCAGGGCACAGCCGGTATAGGCCTGTGTCATGCCTCGCATCACAGACAGCTGCATGGAGGTAAGTATTATTTTTATGTGGCAGCATGCTGTTCGGCCACTTTGCGGGGCATAATCATAACTGGGGGAAGCACTATTGGAGCATTAAAAGGAGGAAGTTTTTGTACTGGTACACATTATAAGGGGCCTTTTTGTACTGGCACACATGGGGCTTTTTTTTTATAGTGGCACACGTAAAGGGGCAGTTTTTGTCACTCACATAAAGAGGGGTACTAAAGGGATATTGGTTCTACTGAGGACACTAAATAGGAAAAAAATTTTACTGCCTCAAATAAGGGGCATTTTTGGGCTAGCACATATAAGGGGAATAGTTGTACTGGCACACATAAGGGGGCATTTTTGTACTGGCCAGGATTATGAGGAGGTATTTTTTTACTGACACACATGAGGGAGGATTTTTTTTTGTACTGGCACACATTATAAGGGGCATTTTTTGCACTGGAACACATTATTAGGGGACATTTATTGTACTTGCACAAATTATCTGTAGCATTTATTGGGACTTTTCAGGGCACTCTTACGGTGGGGCCCCCTGGCACAGTATCAGCTTAATTATTTTGGGGGGTATCACCATTACTCTCAGATTTGGTTGGCACTGTTATTTTTGAGGGCAGTGTATGGAAATAATTATTGAACGGGGCATTATCTGTGTTGTTAAATATTTTTATGGGTACTATCTGTTTCTGCAGTAAAATATTGGGGAGCACAGCAGGCAAAGTGTAGGGACTGGCAAAAAAGGGTGTTCAGAAGGTAGGGACCATGATAGAACTAAGATGTCTGTGTGTGTCAAACTCGCATTTCCAACATGGCGGTATGTGTACTTCCTGTTACCCGGATGTGGCTGATTGTGAGATTGTTTTCATGTGATATGGGGAGGGGATTGGTAGATATTTAAACCCAGCTGGTGTGCGTATGCAACATGCCCCCTGGAGAAAGCAAGACCGAAACGTACATTGGGGAAGCGGAGGTGGCACACCAGCATTGCGGTCAGTTTTTTCTTGTTGCTTTAATGTTGTTTCCTGGTGTATTGTGGATCTGCTATTCCAATTATGCTGCACATGCCAGGGATTTATGTGCTTATTTATATGGATGGACTTATGTCTGCCTAAATTTGTGTACGGAGAAGGGTGGGTTCCTATTTGTTTGTAGGCCCCAACCCCGCTATAATCAATTACCTGTGATGAGCATTTGAGTACGACCACACTTGGAGTACATGGTACTTGGTGTACCGATTAGTGGTGGAGTTAGTGTGTCAAACTCTGTAGAGACAAGATATGACTGAAAGAAATTAACATGGTGGTCTGTTCTGAATTGAAAAGATGAGGAAAGAGAATGTCTACAGCAGAGGAGACATCACTGGATGTAATATGTATGTGGTGTATTCTCATGTATGTTTGGTAGTGTGCAATGTAATTTAAATAGTAACTGTAATCCATTATTAGTTCTTATGTGGTGTCTGTCTTTTTGACAGGAAAATTAGTGTTGCAGGCTGCTGTTAAATCTGAAGAAACTGCTGACAGAGGCTTAGAACATAGCCCGGGGGTGGTTATAGTGCAGCTTTTCCAGTTCTTGGGGAAATTATAGGTTGTTACTCAGCTTTTCTACATTTTGAGGGGCAATATAGGTGTCAGAAAGCTTTCCCAGCCCTATAGGTTGTCACTCAGCTTTCCCAGTTCATTGGGGAGGAGGGGGGGGGGGGATTGTAGGTTGTCATTTAGCTTTCCCTGTTCTTGGGGGTGGTGTGGTGATTAAAAGTTGTCACTTAGATTTTAGCTTTCCTGGTTCTTGAGGGGGGACCTCATAGCTGGTAGGTGGTCCCCTCCAGCAGTGTATCGCATTATTCAAATATAGAGGGTGAAATCCTGAAATTCCTGCACTTGCCTTGCTTTTTTATGTTTGCCCTGTTGGCCATTTTTGCCTAGAAATAGCTTGAACAGGTATCTCATATGTATGGCCAGCCTTACAAAACAGCACTGGGGCTATAAATGTAATTCACACAGAATAATAAGAACCATTTCCCTAACATAGATTGTGGTGCCCAAGAACTTAAATGGATTTGGTCAGAGATTTTTCCAGTGCTAACCGTTATTAGTACTTATTGTGTAACTGTCAATTGCAACCAACATCCTGGTGGTTATCATTTGACAAGGAAGTGGTGTCTATCTGGCTGTTTTTAAGCAAAGCAATTTTTTGAAAATAATGTTATATAATCATGCTCTCTAATATGAAAAATATGTTGTTGCATATCGTATTTTATCCCTATAAGATGCACCCCCCCCCCCCAAAGTGGGGAGAAAATGTCAATGGGTCCTATGGGGAGAATATTAATGATAAGTGCTCTAGGACCGAGAGAGGGGTAATACTAATGGAAGTGTTCATTAGTACAGGAGAATCGGAAAGTCGTGAATGCGGCACTCCCATGGCTCTGTACTCGCTGCTTCCTGGTTTTTCTTAGCCGCTCACTGTGCTGTGACTGTGCACAGCGTCAGGACATCAGCGCTCTGTGCATGTCAGGTCACATCACAGCACACAACAGGAAGAACTAGAAGATTGTGGATGTGATGAGCGGCAGTGGCAGTGGTAAGTTAATTGCTACATATTTTAAATGTCAGCTCTGAGCCTGGGAGTCTGATCTGAGGTCTTCTTGGGGGTCATTCACATTGGGTTCTGATCTGAGGTCTGCTTGGGGGGTCATCCACATTGGGGCTCTGATTTGAGGTCTGCTTGGGGGTCATTTTCACATTGAGGGTCTGAATGGGGGGGTCTTATTCACATTGGAGTTGTGATCTGAGGTCTTACTGGGGGTATTATGAACATTGAGGGTCTGAGCTGAGGTCTGGTTGTGGGTTTAATTAACCCTTCATGACCGGACCCAAAAAAGGTCTGAATGTTTTGTGAACGTGGTGGTTTAGTGACTGTAGCTTTTTTTTTTTTTTTTTTTTATAGCTTTTTATTTCGTAAATATTAAAAATGACGCAAAAATTAATTATTGCAATGGGTTCCCTATTTTTGTGACGATCGTTTTCATATGTAACATATATAGGTTTGAGCGAACGGGGCAACTATGGTGACGGTTTCTGTTAGTAACTGCATTTTTTACTAATTATTATTATTTATTTATTTATTTTTGGCACATAATGTGTCCCCCAGGAGGTCATACATTATTATTTTTTCCACAGGAGCCCCAGTTACAGGGGAAAACAGCCTCCGTAGTGGTTTTACACACAGGCAGAGCTGATCATGGTCTCCTTAGACCCTGAAGCTCTGCTCCTGCCCCTGCCCCAGACACCCACGGCGATCACGTGACTGCCGGGACTAACAGAAGAAGCAGCTCTGCCGCTTCCTGCTCTCCACCATGAGCTCAGATACCACTCTCCTGCCTCCACAGGAGAAGGCAGAAGCTGTAATAAACAGCTCCTGTCTTCTCCTCAGGGTCCCTGCTGTGTCTGTCAGCTGGGACCTGACCTGCGCTTGCTAGATTGCAGGAGCAGGAGCTTTAATCCCAGCGCTGATCAGCACTGGGATTAAAGTGCTGCCTGCATGTGTATACGTTCTAACTGCACGTATATGTGCAGATAGGACATATATACATACTGGTCAGTTAAGGGGTTAACATTGGAGGTCTGAGCTGAGGTCTGATTAACATAGGGGCTATGAGCCTAGGTGCGTCTTATTGACAGGTGTATCTTATAGGGTGACAAATATGATATATTCAAAAGATAACATGCTGGCAGCCACTACTAGAGGGAGCCTACAACATACCTGCATATCCTTATGCATTTAACTCAATACTAAGTCATTATGCAGTAGGCTTTAGCTTACCCTGACAGCAGTTAGGTAGCATATTGTTTTGTTAAATCTATAGTATGTTTGGGGTTCTGTATAAGAAAATACTGTTGCTCTGAATAGTTTAAAGGCATATTAGGAAGGGAATCAGCACAGAAATTTGAAGCTATTTGGCATTCAACGCCAGGCAATCAACTTTAAACATGTCCAGATCCTATTCATGTTTTATGCTCTGGTTTCTATCTAGACAAGACAATGGACCTGATTTATCATGCCTTTACTCCAGAATTTTGTCTTCACGAAGTCATAAAATGAGTCTTTTGTAACTTTTTGGGTTCTCTTGCACAACAATTTTGATTCTTTTTTGCATTTTGACACCATTCACTCTAGTTTTAAAATATGGGTGGGAAAGTGGTCATGTTTAGCTATGTTGATAAGTTTGGCTCCAAAGTTATCACTGAGATTTTTTATTTAAAAAGTTTCAAAAAGAAATCTCACTCTCACTCCAGTAGGAGGGTGGAGCAGGAAAACTGGAGTAACTCTTCTAGACAAAAGTGTTAGGTTTAAGGATGAGACAAATTTATCAAACAACATGAGACATTTGATAAATGTGGAATAAAGTACTCCAACACAACTGAAGCAAAACTGACTTCAAATATTCGCCTAATGATAAATTGTATGTTCCTGATGTAAGCAGTAATCAGAAGAACCCCATTTCTGATTGAACCCCATGCCTATTGTGATTGTGTAGATTGGCAGAGACATTTTCTAGTCTGGCACACTAGGACACATTTCCATTTCTCTTGATATAGGAGACCCTGGAGGAAAATAATTGTAGGTTGAGGCAGTCCTGTCATATCCTCCATTCTGCTCTCAGTACACAGGAATAAAAGAAGAAGGAAATCGAAATGATTAGGTCTGTGTCACTGGAAAGCTAATACAGAGAAATGATAAAGAACTGTATTAAGCAGGCAAGAGGGAATGGATACCGTTGTAGAATCAAGCTCATCTGTGATATTGGCACTCTTCACTTCAGTGGTGTCAGGCTCCTACGGTGCAGCAAATAAGAGGCAAAGCAGCTGTTAGAATCGCCATACTTACAAGGCAAAGTCAACACAAGTCTAGCACTTATAAAGACAAACACGAGTAGCATTTCAGTGAATATAATGCGTTCACATTGTATTTCAATAAACACTATGAACTAATATATTTCATACACATCATTGAGTTATCTAACAGTTTACATAGAGGCATCATGATAACTAGCTGTATAAATAAGTTAAATATAAATATATAAATTTAGAAACACATTAATAAAGACTTGTGAACGCATATACTTCCAAGGCAAAAAGAGTTTTTCTTGCATGATCTCGTTTGTATCAGTTGCATTCATTTCATGTAACTTCCGGCAGACAAGTAACATTCTTAGACCAATGTCACAGGAGCCAAATATCTGCTTGTTGAATGACCTGGGGTTACACATAACTTGGGACTGGGCCACCAGAGTACCAGAGGAACTTCTGATGGGTCCAGGCCCAAACACAATAATGGATATCAAAAGCCCAGCAGCAGAGTGGGTTGCCCAGGGTACACCAGTAATATTAATTCTGGGGGCCCATTTTACAGCTACATTCTGATATCTGCTCATAGAGCGGCAGGCAGCAACAAGACGCTACAAGATGATTGATCATTGGGGTCTCTACACTGACTTCAAGAAGGTGGGTCCCAGGGGAAAGAGGATACTAACTGTCCTCCCTTTTACCCATCAGTCACCTCAGCCAACTGATGCATCTATTATAATAAACTAAGTAGTTTGATAAATAATCTACCCAGGTTTTTATATGAACATACATTGGTTGAGATGCTGTACACTGCCTATCTGTATAAGATGCAGTCACACTATTTTTCCATGTGCCACTTGTGCAAGCGGTCAGGGACTAAAGGCCCACCTTACTCAGGGGCCCACCAGGGGATTCACTTGTTCCCCTGTGGGCCTGTCTGAGCCTGCTCAGTAGAAACTAACCCTATTTTAAGTTGACATAATAGTGAGCCCATTGCATCCCAGTCTGACTCTGCTTACATAATGCAAGCAATATAAATTCAGCCCTTGTTACATTATAGCACGCATGCTGTCTACTAAAACTCATTTGCAAAATCGCCACAGTTTATGTGAATTTTAGAACAGCCAGTCGTTTCATGACAATCTAGTAATCCATAAAAAGAGATAAGTGCCAAAATAGATAAATAGAGATATTTTGTTAAAAGGTAAATTTATAAAATGATATGCAATTTTTTATTCCTCTTGGGGATATACAATTCCTCTTATAGAATCGCGAAAACATTGGAGGAAATAAAATCAATTTTTAGAGATTACTTAATGTACATGACATCACTCCATGCAAATATTAAGGGCATTCTGACCTGAAGGAAACAGGCCAAGACAATCTGGAGATTTGTGGATCCCAGGACAACCACATGGTAAGATTTTTTGGGTGGAAGGTACACCATAGGCCTTTCAACTAAACATTTGACGTTCACTAATCAACATTTGCAAGCTGAGTCTATAGGTGGTTAAAGGCAAAGTAGTATTTAGGTAAATTGTAAATATATTTTACCTGGTCTGTAAAATTGGGTACCATTACTATGTGCTGCAGTCTTAAAGATGCTGCAAAGCTGGTTAAAATGTGATATGATTCTGTGCACTTAAGTCTTGTAAAACTACATCTGTTTCTAAAAGATAAATTATGTACTTTTTAATATACAAAGTACTTACAGTTGATGAGATAGGACCTGGGATGACCTGTGGTGGTTTGGTGGCTGATTCTTGAGATCCATCTTGGTCTATGCCTCCATCTTCTTCCTGTGTAAGGCACTGTCCAATATCTGCATTCTCAAACGATACAGGTTGTGCAAAGTCTGTTGGTCTAATAGGACAAAAAGGAATATTTAAGTACAAGGATTTAGCTTATTAAAAACTAGTGCATACAACTTGCTTGTCATGTTATGTGACATGATATACTGTATATTGCCTTTAGTGTACAACACATACAACACATTTCCTTTGGAGAACAATTTAATTTAAAGCAGCTCTGTCACCAGAATCAACCCTATTAAACCAAACATACTGCCATGTTGATTAAAACTATACCTTTATTTTGTCTGATAAACAGCTGCCGAGATATCTGTGTTTTTATTTATATGCAATTGAGAAGTTCAAGCACCAGGAGAGGGGGCTGAATCCTTTGAGCACTACTTTGTAACACCCCATGTGCTCTGCACACTCCCCCTCCCCTTGATTGACAGGGCTAGACATGCTGAGGGCAGAGCTGTGTCCTAGCATCTACGTATCATATACCACACTGAGATCTGTTCAGAAATCTAATATACATATTACTGCTGTATTCACAAGCACAATATATGAATATAAAGACACCACTAATATGTGTTAGCTTCTGAGCATAGAAAAAACAGGTAAGTTGTCTGCCATTCATGTAGAAATTCGAAGTTCAGTTCCCATGAGAGATTTACATAAACTTTTTGTTCTGTTATTTTTCTCTTACTTAACCCATAATAAAAGGCTATACTATAATAAATAATATATAATCATATAATAACAATTAAAGGCCTTACTATATATTAAGATCTTTTTTTGTCTTAAAAAACTAAAGCCTATTACTGGTTTATTCACAGGTACAATACATGATTATAACGAAACCAGCAATAATTATTATAATTTTTTTAGCTTAAAAATATTATTTTCAATATGATAAGGATATATATATATGTACCATATCGATCGGCACAAAGGTAAGTTTAAAGTGGCGGTGCGCGTATCCTAGGGCTGGCGTTCCGTGAAGATAGCAGTAAAGGAGGATTGGCATTCACTGTTAGTAATAATATTACTCTGTTTATTGCCACATATTAAACTAATATGAGGCAATAAGCAGAGTAATATTATTACTAACAGCGAGTGCCGATCCTCCTTTACTGCTATGATAAGGATATAGACTTTTTATGAGTTAATTGTGGAAGAAAAAAATCTAGAAGACTTTTTCACTACTCAAACCAGGACTCTCTACATGAAAACTCAAACACTTATCACCACACTACAGCATTAACAAATATTGATGCTTGTTTTTTCATGCATATTACTGGTGTCTTTCTAATTTTTGGATGTACAAGTTTTTACAGGTGAAACATATTTTTTAACATGTGTCACAGAGATGGGTAAATTTTGCTGCATGGCCAATACCCACATTGCAAAACCGCAGTAATTTGAGGTATAATAAATCCAGTCTTGGAGCATTGGCAGCTTAAAGACCACAGTTAGGCTACTTTCACACTAGCGTTCTGCTGTCCGCTCGTGAGCTCCGTTTGAAGGGGCTCACGAGCGGAGCAGAACGCTTCCGTCCAGCCCTGATGCAGTCTGAATGGATGCGGATCCGCTCAGACTGCATCAGTCTGGCGGCGTTCAGCCTCCGCTCCGCTCGCCTCCGCACGGCCAGGCGGACAGCTGAACCCTGCTTGCAGCGTTCGGGTGTCCGCCTGGCCGTGCGGAGGCGTGCGGATCCGTCCAGACTTACAATGTAAGTCAATGGGAACGGATCCGCTTGAAGATGACACCATATGGCTCAATCTTCAAGCGGATCCGTCCCCCATTGACTTTACATTGAAAGTCTGAACGGATCCGCTCAGGCTACTTTCGCACTTAGAAATTTTTCTAAGTTATTAATGCAGACGGATCCGTACTGAACGGAGCCTCCGTCTGCATTAATATGATCGGATCCGTTCAGAACGGATCCGATCAAGCGCTAGTGTGAAAGTAGCCTAAGGCTACTTTCACACTAGCGTTCGGGGCTCCGCTTGTGAGCTCCGTTTGAAGGGGCTCACAAGCGGCTTCGAACGCATCCGTACTGCCCTAATGCATTCTGAGTGGAGGCGGATCCGCTCAGAATGCATCAGTCTGGCGGCGTTCAGCCTCCGCTCCGCTCAGCAGACGGACACCTGAACGCTGCTTGCAGCGTTCGGGTGTCCGCCTGGCCGTGCGGAGGCGAACGGATCCGTCCAGACTTACAATGTAAGTGAATGGGGACGGATCCGTTTGAAGTTGACACAGTATGGCTCAATTTTCAAACGGATCCGTCCCCCATTGACTTTCAATGTAAAGTCTGAACGGATCCGTTTGCATTATCATGAACAAAAAAAAATAAAAAATTTTTTTTTTTTTTTTTTTTTTTGTTCATGGTAATAGAAACGGATCCGTTCTGAACGGATCCAATCGTTTGCATTATAGGTGCGGATCCGTCTGTGCAGATACCAGACGGATCCGCACCAAACGCAGGTGTGAAAGTAGCCTTATGTCAAAGGGGACTTTTGAGTGGAAGTCATATAAATATGTGTATCAACAGAATATAAGTCTGCAGCCACGGACCCCAAGATCTACACATTGGGACTATATTTTGACACAGAGTATTTAACAATTGCAGAATTTTTTCAGCTCTAGTAACTTCACCTACTTGTTCAAAACAATTCAACTATACGAAAAGGTATCATCTAATTAAATGTTTCCTTCATAGAGAAACTATAACACAGCAGGATAATTTGACTAGACTGTACAAAATGTGTGTATCGTAAAGCTTACACTGCATTGATTAATAGGTCCCAAATGCATCCTTCAAATGGCGGTATGCTCTTGTAGTGGGGAAATTGTACATCAGATGGGATTCCACCTACAAAGAGCTTTTTCACACTTATGGAATAGCTAGCTGGTAATTTCAGTGTCTGGTTTCTATCCTCATCGACTTGTGCTGTTAGTATGCTGGAAAAAAAAATATAAAAGAATTAAATGAGTCAAGTGAACCAGAATATCACAGAAATACAAATGTGGGCACAGCTCATGGTTGAAGATATCACAATATGTTAGATTCAGCAGCTAAGCATACTACTACATATTTTAATCAGACCCAATCCAAAATTTGGTTCTTCTCTTATTCTCTGAGGCTGACTGCAAGAATCTTACAGCTTATGCCCTACCCCAAGAAATCAGGCTTAATCACAACATGCACAGTTTTAAGCGTTCGCTAAAAACACATCTTTTCAGGGTGGCCTATCACCTTGATCTAACCTCCCATAGCCCATTTATCATTCCCTGAAGATGAGCCTCCACTGCACCCAGAAGCTCTTTGTATATTGGCTGCTGACCAGCTCATGTGGCTTTATATCTGCTTTCCTATTCTCCCAAGATGGCTGGACTATCGTACATAACAAGCACTTCTACCTTCTGCGTCACCCCTATCCCCTCATAGATTGTAAGCTCCTGCGAGCAGGGCCCTCATTCCTCTTGTTGTAGTAATCAACTTGTCTGTTGCTATGTTATTTATGACTGTTTTTGGCGCTATATAAGTAAAGATTATTATTATTACAGCTTCCATTCTATCTGAAACTTTATGTTAATACAATTAGCATAAGAACCTGTTGAAGATTGTCTTTCGGCACAGCAGAGTATGCGATGATAAAATGTTCTGCTAATTATCTGATCTACATTTTAGAAATTGATTTGAAGCTGATTCCATCTGTTTAGCATGCACCAGAGTGCAGAGGAAAGTGGCTTGGGTATAGGACAGGCTTTGCATAGTCTTGCTATGTAACATGATTACATTTAGTGGTAAAACAGCATGGGGGACACATCTGCTCAGATTATTTCCAGGAGGGAGACACTTCTATTTTAGTTAAATGACAAATCAGCTGGCTTTTGAATATTTACACTGTAGGATGCAAGAATTAGATGTGAGCTGGATGTGAAAAGTATCATCCTACAGGTAACTTTAGAGGGCAATATAAACACCAATGTGCATGGGAGTGTACTAACTGTGCTGTCTCCCATTTAATACAACCATAGTTTGGACAAACAAGGATGGGGTGTTATTTTCATCTGAATCTAAAATAGGTGTTTACTTTCTGATTGAAGACGTGGATATTAGAGTTATGTGTTCATTTACTGTGCATGACAAAAGAGTTATTCCAGCAAGTTTTACAGGGAGTGGGTGTATAATCATTGCAATTATGTCTGCCTAACAATCTCCAGAAATTTCATAGGAAACGAAACATATTTTATATTATATATATTTTTTTCAATATGTAAAAGTACACAAAAGATATAGTGATGTCTTAACTAAACCTATCCTGACTGAGTCTTCGCAGAATAGAAGGGAGTATGTAGCGGCTATGTGGATGGTCCCAACGTCAGGGGCAGCCCCCAGTTTTCAAGTTATTTCAGTGTGAATATTCTTTCATACTGACCAACTGTAAAACTTTTTTTTTCTCATGTTCTATCCATCTTTTAAAAGAATACCTGGCTCTTCATCATGCAGTGGAAGAACTCAAAGCTTGTATATGACATGCTTATCTTATGCTAAGAAAAACACAGCAGTATTGTCCTCAATCAAACTCTTGTACAAGATTGTCTAAGGCCATAACTCGTATAAGAGATTATCGATGGCTAGTTTATGAATAACTTGTGTTTGTGGATGATTTTTAAATGGCGTCACTTTATGCCATAAGATAACAAATCACTGATAGATCTCTGCTGTGATCTGAGGGCTAGTCTTGGCTTTATTGATGTGATGTAGATCTCTTGTGTAACGTGAACCTAACAACGAACATAAAAATCCAACATTCATTTCAATCCATCAGAGAGGCTGCCACCTTTTCTCATAGTGTGCAAGCACGGTCACCGCTAGGGAGGAGCGAAGTTTTGAAAAATTTGATTCAGCAACTTTGCCGAAGAAAGCCAAAAAATTCGATTTGTTACAAATTAATTTGTCACGGATCACTATAAATCAGGTACACCCAGGCCACTCTGCCCTAGGGTACGGCCAGATGGAGTGGCTGTGCTGCAGGAGGGTTGCGGCCATGCTACGTTGAAGAACCACATGGGCAATTAGCCCATAGCTGTCTTTCATTTAATAATGACGACTGCACTGTATAGTTCTTCTTCATTGTTATTGGCCACATGGCACCTTTAAACAGGGGCTGTTGCTGGTATGGGGTTTGGCTGGTTAGGTTGGGTGAACAATATGCATATTGTCTCTGTTGTGACGTGCAATCTCCTGCAGGTTATTTGACAGTTAACAATGAATATTAATCAGCTCTGGCATACCCACTTCTCCAACCCCAGAACTCTCTTGCCATACAGGTGGGAGCCCTTCTTCTGCCATATGCTTTTCCTCCTTTTCCACATAATCTAATATCGATGAGAATATGTCATCAGGAGCATCCAGATCCTCTTCTCTATGCATCTTGCTGACTTTTCTAGGATGTGGAAGCTTTAAGGATGATTTGGAAGAAGTAAAGCCAGCAAAAGATGAGGATGGTCATCATTAAGACCTGTCCCCCCTAAGGGGTGCAGACTGGATGTATTGGTTGGCACACTGGCACCAGAATAATAAAGGCTTCCATTTTATGGAATTGTCCATCAATATGCTATTGAATTACATTTACGGCTGATATAGGAATAAGTAAATGTTGGAATAAATAAATAAAACTGATACAGAATAAGTCTCCCTGCACTTTCGCTGCACACTCCCTCTCCAATATTTTTCTATTAATAATTTTCAGCAACACTGTCCCTAGCCGATGAGCTCTTGCCATGTCTCTCCCTATGCTCAGCTCACAGGAGAATGGCAGAGACCATGCACCTATGAGGGTTTTATGGGGCTGTGACATCAAAGAGGATGGCTATCTGTGAATTGGCTGGCCGCACGGCATTTTGGGTGATCTTGCACTCCTGAGCTTCTTACTTTCGGTTTGTAACACGTGCAGCTGCCATTTTAGGAAAAACTGATTTGTTACCACCAAGCATGAGGAAATTCAGATTAATTGTGAATCAAAGTTTTCCTAAACATTTGACTGATTTTAGCTTTGAATGCTTTGCTTCACTTAACACTAGTCATGGCTGCTGGATTACAAGGTGGTCATAACACCTGCTTACAAGCAGTGTATAATGCAATAAAAAAATGAATCAAGCAAGCAAAGGAGGCAATATGGACAATCACAATATATAAGTAAGTGCCTTGTATTAACTTTCTTTACGTGATAAATGTAATTTGCTGAAATGAGACCTCTTCTCCGTGCCAAAACCTTTCCAGTCAATCAAAAAAAGTTTTTTCCTTCTTCATTCCCAAGATATTCTTCACCTTGTACAAATTATCAGACCTGTCCAGGGAGGAGTCAGCAATAGATATTCTGGAATAGTGGTTTAACACAGCAGGTTTAAGAAGAGACACATAAAAGGAGTTGGGAACACATGATGAGGCACAAAGGTGCAGTTTGTAGCAAACCAAGTTCAATTTCTTCAACACTTCAAAATAACCAATAAAATGAGGAGCAAACTTATAGGATGGAATGTTCGGTATAATATTCCTTGATAAAAGACAGACCTTGGCCCAGCAGAGAACTGAGGTGGAGACCTGCGGTTACGATCTAAGAACTTCTTCATACAAGCAGAAGCCTGTAGCAAGGAAGTTTTTGTCTCTTACCAGATCTGGCAGAAATTCCTGACAGTGCAGTCAGGGCCAGAACAACTGAGGACATAGTTAACAGCAGAGGCACTCTTAGTTGACGGCCATAAACAATGAAGAAGGGAGTCTTCCTGGAGGATTCACTAAAATGATTGTTTTATGAAAACTCAGTCCTGAGAAGCAACCGACCAATAATCATGACGTGCGGAAGTGAAATGTTGCAGATAATTGATCTTCATTTGATTGACCTGCTCCACTTGTCTGTTAGATTGTGGGTGACAGGCAGAAGAAAAGTCCAGCTAGACCTCCAATAGCTTGCAAGTAGCTCTTCAAAACCTAGAGGTGAACTGCACTTCCCAATCAGACACAATGTGAGAGAAAAAAGTGTTCCACAAATACAACCACAACTCCCCAAAAATTTGAACGCTGTATAAAATGTAAATAAATGTAATTAAAAACAGAACACAATGATTTTCATATCTCATAGAACTATATTTTCTTCACAACAGAACGTAGAACACATATCTGATGAGACATCTTACCATTTCATGGGGGGAAATAATTACCCATTTAGAACTTGATGGCTGCAATGCATCTCAAAAAGCTAAAATAGGGGTAACAAAAGGCACGGCCTAGTAAAAAAAAGCTGGAGGAGCTATTTGCAACTAAGTCACATGACTAAGTGCCGAAGAAGCATGTTAGAAAAGCAGAGTCTCTCTGAAACAAAGATGGGAAGAGGTTCACCAATCTATGTAAAAGTGCACTGCATCTAAAAATTGCAGAACAATTTCATAAAAATGTGCCTCAATGTAAAAGTGCTAACATTTTGAATATCCCACCATGTACAGTACATAATATCATCAAAATATTCAGACAATCTGAAAAATTAATGTGTGCAAGGGACAAGGCTGACGGTCAATATTGGATGCTTGTCATCTACAGGCCTTCAGGTGGCACTGCCTTAAAAACAGGTATGATTCTTTACATTGCATGAGCTCAAGAACACTTCCAGAAATCATTGTTTGTGAAGACATCTGTGCAATCCACAAATGCAATCTGTATCATGCAAAGAAGAAGCTATATAAAACAAGACCCAGAAACACCACCATTTTCTCCGGGCCAAAGATTTTTTTAAATGATCTGAGGCAAACTGGAACAGGACAGAGCATCAGAATTATTTTCTTTCAAATGGAAATGCAGGAAGAAATCAAACCTGGAGAAGAACAAGCTTGACTTGGGATGAGCCACTGGGCAGGCTTGATGTAGGTCAGGTTTTTATGGTCAGTGAAGATAGCAACTGGATGACTGGCTCACGTTAGTAGGTGACCCCACTCCTTTAAAGCCATGTTAATTGCCAGTAAGACTAGTTCACGTGTGCCCCCGGACTGCCTCTCCATGCCGCCGCCGGAACTCCGCCCCCACCCCCATTATAGTCAATGGGGACGGAGCAGCAGTTCGGGGGCACACGTGAACTAGCGGCAGGACGGATCCGACAGGCTGTTCACCCGCCGGAACAGCCTGCCGGAGTCTCCTGACGCTAATGTGAAAGTACCCTAACGCTCTGTTACTGATAAAAAAAAGTTGCATTCAGCTGAGGAGAAAGACTTTGGAAAGAAGCCACAAGTGACCATCTTACCAGAGGAACTCTTCTGAGTGAGGTTCCAGCACCCACTGAGGAGGCATCTTCCTTCAGGAAAAACTGCTTCAAGATATCAGGATGGTGCAAAATCAAGGCAGACGAGAAGGCCTGTTTGAGGGCCTGGAATACAGTCTTTGTGTGTACACTGCCTGGCATTCATTCTTTTGTGGGTAACAGCAGAGGGGAAGTGAGCATGGAGAATAAATTGATGGTAATAATTGGCTAAGCCAAAGAACCACTGAATAGCATGCAGGCCAGTAGGATGGGGCAACTCCAGTACCGCTAAGAGTTTCTGAGTACCGTCAGAAATGATGTAACTCAGGAAGGGTAAGGATGTTTTTTTAAACAGACATTTTTCAAGCTTTGCAGCCATTGCAGGACGATATAAACATGTCTCCTAGTCATCTAGGTATACTACATCTAGTAGTATACTACAACACAAGAGTTGAGCAGGTCATGGAAGACATGATTCACAAACTTCTGGAAGAGAGCAGGCACGTTGCAGAAACCAAGGGGCATAATGAGTATTAAAATATGTCTTCCATTTGTTACTCTCACAAAGTCGAATCAAGTTGTATGCCCTTTGAAGATTAAAGGGCACCTGTTTGCAGATTTGTACCTATGGAATTGACTGACCTTTTGCACATTCTAATATATGCAAATGAACCTCTAGGAGCAATGGGGGATTACCAATATTCCTAGAGGCCCTGCTCTCTCTGTAACTTCTCTGCCCTCTGCACTTTGATTGACAGGTCCAGGCAATAGAAACATCTTGACCAGTGATGAGCAGCAGAGGCAATATCCGAATTTGTGATATTTTGTGAATATTTGGGTGAATATTCGCGAAACGAAATTTCGCGATACGAAAATTTGTGATAAACACTACTCCTAAAGTCAAAGATATTGCAGCCTTCTCATTGGCCCACAAGCAAGAAGCTGTGAGGGATCATGGGTACTGATGGAAAAAATTCTCAAATATTCGCGATTACGAAGATATTGCACTATATTCTAGATATTCGCGAATTCTCGAAATGCCAATATTTGCAATAAAAATTTGCGATTAGAATATTCGCGATCAACACTAGTCTTCACATCTGGCCCTGACTTCTCTTAAAGTCAATCAAAAAGCAAAGGGTGTTGTAGTTGCAAAGAGACCAGAGGTTCAGGAGTAATGTGGCAAAAATGTATCTTCATATATGCCAGTTTCCTGGATAGAGACAGAAATCTATCACAGATCTGAGCTGCCCTAGATTTTATTTAGGCACATGGACTGCCAGAGGACGTTACTAATTTATGACAAGGCCTGCACCTTGTCATAAATTAGGTGTATCCTCTAGCAGCAGGGGTTATCATAGACTGGCATAAAACATTTACACACGTGATGACTGAAGAAGAGAAATGGCAGATACGCGCAAAACAATGCAGTTACTACTATGAAGCCCCCAAAAATTGGGAAAAGGTGACACCATTATTTCTGTGTATATACTATACTTGACTATTATATACTGTTCAGGTCACAATTTTTATCAGTCTTTTAAGTTGAGAGGTGAAGATGAATTTTTTGTTGGATGGGAAAGTCATAAAGACATATACAGTACCGTATATGCATATGATATCAAGTATATAAATATCCCACTAATGGAACTCATTTACTGTATACTTTGAAGGGAAAAAGACTAGGCATTGTTTTTTCTGAATTTGCTTAGATAGCATTTTTTGCAGCTTTTTTAGGCTAGAAACACCAGCTCCAGTTGCTGCATGGAAGTCCATGGGAAACATTCAATGCAGGACATATAGGCATTTTTTATGTGGGTCTTTTGGGTCAATGGTGTTTTTTCTAATCACATCATTACCTGTGTTTGATGTTTTTTTCCCAAATGCCTTCCATTTTTCTCACATAGATCTCCATAGGATTTTTTGCAGCTTCAAAATATGCATGTGTAACATGTGTTGGCATTTTTGTAATGGCTTTTTTTTAACCATATAGCTCTACAGAAGAAGTGACATCACGGGGGCACAGACTTTCTTTAAAAAAATGCTAAGCATTGCAATCAACACCATTTAAAAATGCCAGGTGGTAAAATATAATATATGGGCAAAAATTCCTCAAAAAGGCTACAAGAAAAACAAAATGTTTAGGCTATTTTTGGACCAGAAAAACACCAACACTAAAACTGTGTGTGAAGGAGACCTAATGTCCTAGACCAATGTCAAAGCTGAGGAGCTGGAGCTCTAATCCTTATGTTGGGTTCAAGGGAAGATAAAGTTATACAGTATATCAATGAGACTAATAATAATACTGGCAGTAGCTTCAGGGTATCATTTGAATTATGCTTACTTTCTTGATCTTTCTATTCGAATGGAATGTTCTTTGCCATCATGAAATTTCTTTTTTTCGGGTCTAATGATTATTTGATGTGGTTCTTTAGATCCTGAAACAGCAACTTCCAACTTGCCTTTTCTTAACAGAACTGCATAAAAAGCCTGAACAATAAATATAAAAGAGGTAAGTTTTAAAGTAAGTCATGTTTTTTATTAGAATACTAAATATCAAAATTATTGAATGGGTATAAATTTTTAATAAAACACCAAATCACAGATGTTGAATAGATCCAACTAAATAACCCCCTTCACAAGAGAAAGTCATCTGAACCCACCAATTTCGGATGACTGTCTTATGTGTATGGGTCCTCTGGACTTTCCCCAACAGATGATGCTGAATGTGAATATTGATGATTTGTTTTGGCAACAGACAAACTGCTAATTAGAACAACCAATAAGAAAACTCCAGTACTGTATATATAATACACTGGGGTCTAGTGTACAATACTATAACTAAAAAAAGAAGAAACCAACCAATAATCACCCAAAAAAATAGGAAAACACTCATATAAAATATATGCAGTTTTATTATTAATTAAAGTATACACAAAAAATAACGTAAGGCACAAGGTCATGGGAAAACGGGGGACCCCATGTAATGGGGAAATTGCCCCCACGCTTACACGTACCGCAATAACAGGGAGACAAACCAGAAAATCTGACAATAATCAACCACACATAATGGGCCCAATAATAAATACCCATACATTACATATGACTAGATACATACCCAAATAGATAGATGTAAATTGAAAAGGCTTCGTCAGGAGGTACGACTCTGCCCAGATATCCGGCGCTACCACACATCATGGGTAATTGATACACTCCTATGTCTTTCTCTCGTGTGATTAAGAACAAGTGATTGTTGTAGTATACCTACCATTGCTGTGTCTTCGCCTGATTATAAGTCTGTACAGCTGTGACCAGACCTCTTGCTTTTTAGTAATTGGTGGCTGGTCAATGATTATTTGGGTATGTATCTGGTCATATGTAATGTATGGGTATTTATTATTGGGCCTATTATGTGTGGTTGATTATGGTCAGATTTTCTGGTTTGTCTCCGTGTTATTGCGGTACGTGAGAGGGTGGGGGCAATTTCCCCGTTACACGGGGTCCCCGTTTTCCCATGACCTTGTGCCTTACGTTATTTTTTGTGTATACTTTAATTATTAATAAAACTGCATATATTTTATATGAGTGTTTTCCTATTTTTTGGGGGGTTATTGGTTGGTTTCTTCTTTTTTAGGTAACAGACAAACGGCTGCCATAGGTGTCTGACAATGGCATAGAACACATCCATGCACTGTATGCAAGAGTTGAAATGAATGAATGGCACCTTAAGACAGGGAAAGATCAGTAAGACTTTGGGAACTGAAAATTAAAGGGGAACTGAAAAGTTAAAAAGAATGTAGACAATGTTTCTTAATTGCTTATGTCTTGTGGATAGAAATATGTGTAAAGCTAAGTATAACGATAAAATTTAAGAAGAAACATTGGCCCTGCCCCTGATTTACCAAGGCTGGCGTGTGCTACACCAGCCTTCATAGGGCCTTGTCATAAATTACTTGACTCCTCCAGTTCTCCATGTGCCAGAATTAAATATATGGCAGCTCAGAGTCATTATTTATGTCTATTTGTGGCGAAAATAATGATGAATTAGCTGGGCCGATGGCACTGCCCTTGTAATGCTCTTACTCCACCCTTGTCATGCCGCTATTTGTAGACTTGGCAAGGGGAGCGTAAAATGCAAATTGCGACTAGAAAAAAGCAAAAAATTAGTGATAAAGAGAATGATAATTCCCCACTGTGTTCCATTTGTTCATTTTAGGAAAAAAATCATCACATTTTTACTTTACCTGTCCACTTTGTCTACGCTTTCTTCTTGGTGAAATAAGAGATCCTCCATTGCCAAATAATATCATTCCAGACTCATTTTTGGTGCTGAATGATAGTGTAATTTCTGTCCCGACATCCATTGATACTGGTGGCACTTCTATATAACCAGGTTTTGAAAAACTGACTGATAGCACTTTCTGTAAATGAAAGAAAACCGAACACAAGTATAACACCCATTTACACATAGCATTTAATGTAGATGAAACTGAAAATTACTTTGTATATGTCATATTTAAACAAATGTACAGAATGTTGAGATAACTGACCCCCATATGCCTAAAAGAATAAAGTAGAGTAAATCATTTTGGTAATATCAACCAGCCTTGGGGGTAACTGATAACTGATCCATGCTAAAGGTGGCCCTACACTTTAGGCTGATCCTCCTAGAAACATACACTCTTGACTGAAAGTGCATTTGTTCTCCATTAAGGAGAGGAGATTAAACTGCTGCCAGACACCTCTGACATTGGCTTATCTCCTTTGAGAACATAGGATTGACAATTTTGTAATTCAACATTTGCCATCAGTGGAGAACCAAGTCAACATCATACACATTAGATGTTCGGCTTGTCCTGCTGGAACTGGTGGGTTTGGATGACATTCATCTAATGTGTTTAGGTGTGAGCCTTAGATTATGTGTACAAACATTATGTAAAACAGAGTTAGCTACTGATAAGGATACTTATTCTATTGATAGGGATCACTTTCCCTAACTATTTTATGTGGCATTTCAATGCATATGGTTGGACAAAGGATGGGTATTGAATAAGAGACATTTGGTACTCCTATTGTTCCTTTCTTATATTCTTGAATGACTAATACATGTGGAGCATTTCTATTGTTCAGAAATTATTTAGATGGAATTATACTTATGCAGTATGTACTATGTAACACAAAGAGTTATCTCGTAGCTTGGTCTGCTTGTAATTCAGCACTGTATGCCTAGAAGCAGTTTTTCTCTTATGATAACAGCTTAGAAAGGCCAGACCTGTTTATAAAGGGATAGTCTTTATTTCATTTTGTATGAATGGGGAAAACTTAGACGCGAGGTTTTCCAGATACTTTGTATCACCACCATTCCAACACCATATCCATCTAGGACAAGAGGACCTGATGACTGTTTTGCCTCCATGTCCTTTCCATGAGCTAATTCCCCACACTTGTTAGCACTGTAAAACCAGTGAAGAACAGATCCCAGCACATGTTCTCACCATCCATTAAAGTAAGGGATTCAATAAACATGGCCTACGTTGACAATCCTTATTGTATACTCATGTATTCATTTGTATAGGTTTGGGAAAGCTACAGTGTGATGACGATGGTAAAGATGAATATGCTATACTTATTATTCTAGTTATTTATTATTGTTCTTAACCCCTTAAAGGGCTTCTCTGGGAATGAATTAAAATGGACACCAGCAACCTGTCCTACAATCTAAGTAGGACTGGCTGACTCCACTTGCAGAGACTGTAGGATTAGTTACACTTGACAGACATGTGTATTTTTTAACATTGTCAGCTATGTAGCTACTTTATATGTAATGTAGTCTTTTATTTAGTGACTTTGCAATGAATATGGTGAATATTCTGTGTAGTATAGCAGAGAGTGGATAAAAAATATTACAACAGCATGGTCTATGTGAAGGTGTGAATACATGACAGTATTATCTCATTATTTGTTGCTTATAATAAAGTTGTTTTACAACCTTCATCAGAAGTCTAATCCATAAACCATGTGAAATGATCTCTGCTGAAAAGCATACAGGTAATATTATAATGCAGTAAACCGGCTGTGAACAAAATGTAACAGGATTATAAATCTCTTTATTTTTTCAAAGATGCTCAGTCTGAAAAGTAAGTTTAATTAACTGCCACAAGAGTTGTTAGAACTTGCTCTCACAAAGACCAATGGAGAGCCAGATGTCCTGCTGAGTTTTACCAACACCTTAAAAAATCTTGTTTTTATACCTGTTTTGATATTTAACTTCATACTCTAGCTGTAATGCCATATAGAAGACAGTACATTAATTTCTGAATTAATTTTTCCTCACTTTTCAGTGCCCCTTTTCAACACTGCCATAGAAAACAGCGGCCTACGACTTTTATGTTCGTTCTATAATGTATATGGATGAGATTTCGTCTCAAGCTTGAGCTGTGTACAAGACTTGAACAACTCAATTCATCATATATAGGGCTGAGGTAATCAGCTAAGTGCTGTACTCTGCTTTTTCCATCAGCATCATGGAGCCTCTCTGCTGTGGTGCAGTTAGCAGGGACGGTGGGCTCACTATACACTTTCAAAGCAGCACGCAGACAGTTAAACTACAGTTTCAGAGATACTGCCACCCTCAGCCCGATCCCTTGTACACGATTAATAGGCCCAATGCCCTGGTATGAGAAATCCCCATCTGTTTTAGTATTCAGCGTGTGCTCCAGTGGTGGGACCCTCAGCTATCAAGAATTTATCACCCATCCTTTGGACAGGTGTTAACTGTACATGGTGGGAAAACCTGATTAATGTCATGAGCTCAATTGCTATTGAAGGTGTTCATGGTGGAAAGGAGCCAAGTTCCAAGTATAACCTGCTACAGGTACTTCCTAGGGTACGACCACATTGCTGTGCCGTGTTGCGGCTCTGCTGCAGTTAAGTATCGGGCTGCAGAAGGCAATAATTAAGCAAATGAAGACTTCACTGTTTAGTTGGCCTGCATTGTTAATGGATGTGTGGTAATGAAGGTGTTGTGTGGCCATTAATCGTTTTGTGACCAGCCTTAATGACCAAGCATTTTTTATTTTTATTTTTGTCACATTTCAAGAGGTATAACTTTTTCGTCACTGCAGCCATATGAGGGCTTGCTTTCTCAGGATAAGTCATAGTTTTGAATGACACCATTTTGGGGTACACATAACTTATTGATTAACCTTTATTAACTCTTTTTTTGGAGGGTTGAGGAATGATAAAAAAAACAGCAGTACTGCCACCTAGTTTTGACGGAGTGCTGTCCGCATCTTTTGCGGCCCCATTAAAGTGAATGGGTCCGCATCCGAGCTGCAAAAACGGCGGCTCGGATGCGGACCAAAACAACAGTTGTGTGCATGAGGCCTAAATAACATGATATCTTGTCACTTTCTATATAAGGAGAGGTTAGGAACATTACAGAGTTTAGTGTATTTGTAGTTTAGGTAAGCACAAGAATGTAGCTAACTGGCCAGCTCATCCTGGACCTGTATCTGATGACCAGTCTTACAAATGGACTCTATGACACCCGTGTTCATGAGAAGCCTCCGGTACCTGAGCACACTACACAGTTTTGTGCACCTGTATAGTTTTCCATATCCCAAGGTAGAAGATTGGATTAGTAACCTCTACAAACACTGTAACGGCCTTACTGGTTGCAAGATGTTGCTCAAAGTATTACCCCCACATCTGAATGCTAAGGTACAAGTCAGTTAGCAAAGTGCAAAGTAAGAAAGATTGCCTCAAATATTTTAAAGACACCTTTTGGCCTATGATTATCTTCATAGGTTTGAGAACTGTAACATCTGAAGACACTGTATTCCTGTGTAACATCAGCCGGTCCATTGCAAGTAAGACTTATACTGAACTGTTGGCATTTGAAACCGTTCTATTGCACCAATGTCTCCTCATTGCTTCCTGCACTACATTTGCACCGCAAAGTGCTGCCGTCATGACAACAGGGACCCTTCCTTGCACTGTAAAACCCTCAAAACCAAGAGCACCTTGACCGCCATCAGGCAGGAGAATCGGAGTGTGCCCTGAAGGCAAGAACCAGTGCACCCTTCCCGTCAATGCATGCCTGCCCATTGGAGGTTCAGAACCATAAGTATGACTAATAAAAGCCTGGATGCTGCACATGGTGATAACAGCGTCTTAAAAATATTGTTTTTGACTATAAGTCTACATCGGTTATAGTACCATTAAATCCTCTGATAGACTGTAAGTATAGTATAATCATTTATACCAAGTGATAGCAGCCACTGATACTGGATTCTACCCTTGGTCAACAGAAAAAAACTGCACGTTGAATACATGAGTTATTGATCTCTATATTTTTAACTCTAGAAGCATGAGGAAAGTTGTAAATCACTGATGCTCAGATAACAGGGTTTAGTGAACCAGAATACTTTTGGCAGTCTGTCTTCCTATAGCAATATTAGTTTTTACAGCTTTATGCTGGTTATAGAATATAGTCATAAAACCTATGGAAAATTTGGATTCTGACCTGTTCATAAATATAAAAAAAATCCGACATAGATAAAATGAACGGGCTAAATTATCATCTGCACTGTGGAGCACAACTTTGAATCTCCAAAACATGAATTTATCAAGTTTTGTAGAAAATAGGCCTCCGCTTTTACAGTTCTTTTTTATGGATGCAGGTTTTATACCTTGAGATTTGCGATGGGGGGCACTACTCAACCACTTGGCTGTAAATAGAGGACTCTTCAATGAATTTTAAGCATGGCAACTATATATTTGTCAATGTTTAATACCGCAGCTCTCTAAATTCAAGTTGTGTGTTTATTTCTAGTGTAATGTAGAATGAAGTCATGCTTTTGAAGTTTCTCTTCAAATGCCATTAACAGATCTTGGTTTAAGATGACTTCCCTTACAGCGCTCTAGTAAATTAGTCTAACTGGTTATGTTCAGAATGAACATCTTGCAAAATAAAATTATAGCTTACAGCACATTTTTACTTCTGTGAAAGGTTGTTGGAAGCATGAACAGGTATGGGGGCTTTATAAAGAAGCGTTAAATCTCAAAAAGAAATAGGTTATAGCTTTTGATTGCTGATAATGATATAGACCTAAACCTGCCTGATGATAATGGCATAGTACTATCATTGTACATCATGGTTGAATTACTAAAGATTTATATGTCCACCACTTCCCTAGATTACATTTAACTCTTTTGTCCAATCTGATGAGGAAGAGATAAAAATGGAGCTTAAATATTGCAGATGATATCTTATACCTGGCATTGGTACTGTCATTGTATCATGTGTGGCGTGAAAAACTGTATTTTGGTAAAAGACCGGTAAAGTGGTTTCTGTGCCGTCTTTTGCTCGCTTGGCTTCTATAGAAGTGAAAGGACTGGTGGTCATGAATGCGCACCATGTGAACTAGGCCTTAGGCAATACACGGACACAGTTCCGTGTGCATTCCGCATCACGGATGCGGACCCATTCACTTCAATGGGTCCGCAAATCCGGAATTGCAGAACGGCCGCACGGAACGGGACCCCTCGGAAGCACTACGGAGTGCTTCCGTGGGGTTGCGTCCCATACTTCCGTTCCGCAAACAGATAGAACATGTCCTATCTTTTTGCAGAACGGGCGGATCGCGGACCCATTAAAGTGAATGGGTCCGCGATCTGATGCGGCTGACCTACGGCCGGCAATCGTGCATTGCACGGGCACGGGTCACACACGTTCGTGTGAACTCGGCCTTACAAAAACAGCAAAAAAAGGTGAACCCTTTAACAATAATAGAACAAATACAGATAAAAAATGTGAACTGTAAACAAAATATGGAACATAAACCAGATGGAAACAAAAATTGAACAAGTTGTAAAAAGAAACTATCTGTACTGCACATCTGTTTTTTCATGTGCAATTGTCAATGAGCCTTTAGGCCCCATGCACACAGCCGTGTCTGTATTTTGGTCCACAAAACAATGGATCCTCAAAATACAGATACCTTCCGTGTGCATTCTGTATTGTTCTCACGTACATCAATAGAAAAAGTTATTCTTGTCTGCAGTACGGACAAGAATAAGACATGTTCCATAATTTGCAGAAAGAAAAAAAAACACTAATAGAAGTGAATGGGTCAGTGTGCTATCAGCAAAAAAAATGTGGTGTGATACAAATGTGATACGAATGTATAAGAATGAGTGGAATAATGGTGATTGACACTCAAGTAGTCATGAAACCTTAGTTAGTATAGCCGTGTATATAAGTGGAAAAGTACTGAGGGTACTGGAGTTCAGGAAAACAGAGAAGATTCTCAGGCATGGTCACAAATTAGGAAAACAAGTTATTGTACATGAACACATGAAGTGTTCATAATAAGATTTTTCTCAAAATAAGACTTTTTTCTCTGTGCATGATCACGCGCTTACATGCCCAATCACGAGTTTATGAAATCATATTTGCTTATAAAATTAGGGGGGCTTCCACGAGGAATTTGGGATTTGTTGGAGACGAACTGAAATAGTGAAGGCGCTTGAGATGTTTTTTTTGTAATGCGCATAGGAGATTTTTGGAACTCAGGTATGTTTGTGTGTTGAAATGTTCCTTGTGGGACCTACATCTGTTATCTGTACTGTCAGACTTGTTTGTTTCATGTATGTATGGTTATGTGTTACAAGCTGAATGTTCAATTAACACCAAGGATCTAACCTCATGCAGTATTAAGGAGACAATGACTGGTGTAGGGAGAATCAAACGGCCCAGCTCGGAGGTTTGCACTTAGATGACATAGAGGGGAGGGAGGAGAAAAGGTGGTCAGGACAGAACATTATTAATAATGAAACCAGGAAAAGAAAAATGGGACTATGTTCCCCAAGAGAAATGTTATCTGCATGAATTTGAACAATGCGTTATTTCATTACAGAACAGCGCAAAACCTGTTTTACCCCTTTGAATCCTTGGTATCGTGTTGTTGACCGTTTCCGAGGTTGGAGCCTGGACTCCAGGTATCAAGATAACTAACACAGGACGGTCAACACAAAGATGGGGATGGACATATTCTATACAGAATCGCACCCAGGACAGCTGGGCTCCCCCTGACTGGGGCTGCAGCCCTGGGCGAGCGGCTCTTGAGTCGCCCCCAGCGCCGTTACAGGGGGGCCAGGAGGTGGAGGTCCTTCTTAAATATGGCAGAGCAGGCATCTGCTTACCCTGATGGCAGGTGCCTGCTCTGGCAGTAAATTACCGGAGGAGAGGAGGCGGGCGGCAAGGGATGCTGTTCTAGCAGCTCCCCACTTCTCCCTCGTGCGCCCTCTGTGATGCCGGAATATGACGTCATTCTGGCCCCGGCATACTAAACGGCGCACTGGAGGACTGAGGAGCTGCACCACACTGGACCCCAGGGAGGTGAGTGTTTAAGTGTTTGACTGAGTGAGTGTCTGCCTGTGAATTTATGTCAGTGAGTGAGTGTATGTCTGTCAGTAAATGTATGTGTGTCTGTCACTGATATTCTGATTGCCTGATTGGAGACGGGAAGGAATTTTTTATTCCCCTAAAGTGAGGAAAATTGGCCTCTACCTCACAGTTTTTTTTTTTTTTTGCCTTCCTCTGGATCAACTTGCAGGCCTTATGTACTATGTTACTATGAGTGTCTGTGTGTGTATGTCAGTGAGTGAGTGTATGTCAGTGAGTGTGGATGTCTGTCGGTCAGTAAGTGTCTGTGTGTTTGTCAGTGAGTATATGTGTGTGTTTGTCTGCCAGTGAGTTAGTGTCTGTCAGTGAGTTTCCGTGTGTGTGTGTTTCAGTGGGTAGGTGTATGTCTGTCAGTGAGTGTCTGTCAGTGAGTATGTCTGTCAGTGAGTTTTTTTGTGTACGTCATTGAGTGAGTGTCTGAGTGCGTGTCTGTCTGTCAGTGTGTGTCTGTCAGTGAGGGAGTGACATGAGGGGGCGGCAAAATGGATCTTTGCCTAGGGCGGCAAAAATCCTTGCACCGGCCCTGCGTGTCCAGATAACCAAGCCTGTCGCATGATAAATGTTACTTTAGATGGAAAACTTTGGGCCGGAGCACTGGTAGATAGCGGCTACCGACCTTCTTATGGTGTACATGAAGGAACAGGAAAAGTTGTTGTACGGTCCGAAGTAAACATTACTTGCTGTCAGCAACCTGCTGATTTTCCTGCCTTAAATTGGACTGCAAGATATAATCTTGTAAAAGAGTGTGCTAATAAGACTGTACCTAATATAACTTTCGAGTTCAATTTGACAGATATTAATGTTTTGTCCTGCAATAATGCTTTTAACATCCAAGGTCGAGAATGGTGGTGGAGTCAATATTTGGTGTTCTTGACGCTAAACACAGTTGTACTACATTCTGCACATATTAAAAGACTGCCATCTACCTGTGAAAAGGTGTTCCAACATGCTCAAAAGACTGTTATTCATGCTCAAGTGTTGTTTCCACCCTCAAGAGAATGTAAAACCAGAAGAAAGAGGGCGTGGTATGACACATTGCTGGGAGGATACGGCTCACTAACAGGGACAATAAATGGCTTTGACATTGAAACTTTAGCAAACAGAATGAACAATGCAGGAAGTAAAATCAATGATACATTAATCTTGCAATCTAAGTTGATGCCTATTATCTTTCATCCAGCTAGATTTTCTGCTGGAGTAGAAGGTATGATGAATAACCTTATAAATGCTTCAAATAATTTTGCTTTGGGATTTGATGTTAATGTGACCAAATTTATAAATTGGACAGTGTGTACATTGCAGACCCTTTATCAACAGCAACAAAAAGTGAATATGCAGACGATGTTAATGACAGGAAATGAACAAGTGTGGAGGGCCGTATTCAATTCTAGCCTTCCTAAGTCTAGTTGGAAACATCTGGAAGCTCAAAAGATGGGCTGCAATGATACTACCTGTTTAGGCACTGTAATCATGTATAATGTTACTAAATCAAATATTATGTGCAGATATGTAGTGATGCCATTAATAATAGGTGCCGCTGAGACTTAACATTATTGGAGCCCAGAATTATATGGCACTCATATAGATAAGGATAACAGGACTCATGATTTATATCTGTGTGATCAGACATTTGAAGGGCGTATATGTAAATAGCAATTTGCTGTATTTGAACCATGTTTTTTTTGCAGAATACGGTAAATGTAAGTGGAATATTCTACCTTTAACTTACACAATGATGGTTGAAGTGGCTCCACAGACCATTTGTATGGTTACTAATACTCCAGTGGTATGGAACATGACCGTTCCTTTCTCAGGATGTATTAGAAATCTATCTTCCATTACTTGGCAAAACGAAGCATTTATATTGCAGCGAGACAGAGAAGTAGTGGTATCACGTTATTAGTCTGTGGAATCGCTCGATGCGCCCCAATGGGACTTTAATTTGACAAAATTATATAATATCATAAATCAATCAAATTTAGTGAAAGATCATAAAAAATATTTGAATCAAACTCTTGCTCAACACATAGTGGCCACAACCATAGTAGGTGAAAGACTTGTAAGGATGGGATCAAGTATACAGGAGGCTACATCACATCATTGGTGGGATGTCTTCCTGGGATACTCCCCATCTGCTACCAAAGTCTTGAACTTTCTGGTACACCCTCTTTTGGTGATCATGATAGTTATTGTGATCTTGTCCATTTGGAACATATACACTGCTCAAAAAAATAAAGGGAACACTTAAACAACACAATGTAACTCCAAGTCAATCACACTTCTGTGAAATCAAACTGTCCACTTAGGAAGCAACACTGAGTGACAATCAATTTCACATGCTGTTGTGCAAATGGGATAGACAACAGGTGGAAATTATAGGCAATTAGCTTTATAGCCAATAAAGGAGCGGTTCTGCAGGTGGTGACCTGACCACTTCTCAGTTCCTATGCTTCCTGGCTGATGTTTTGGTCACATTTGAATGCTGCCGGTGCTTTCACTCTAGTGGTAGCATGAGACAGAGTCTACAACCCACACAAGTGGCTCAGGTAGTGCAGCTTATCCAGGATGGCACATCAATGCGAGCTGTGGCAAGAAGGTTTGCTGTGTCTGTCAGCGTAGTGTCCAGAGCATGGAGGCGCTACCAGGAGACAGGCCAGTACATCAGGAGACATGGAGGAGGCAACAACCCAGCAGCAGGACCGCTACCTCCGCCTTTGTGCAAGGAGGAACAGGAGGAGCACTGCCAGAGTCCTGCAAAATGACCTCCAGCAGGCCACAAATGTGCATGTGTCTGCTCAAACGGTCAGAAACAGACTCCATGATGGTGATATGAGGGCCCGACGTCCACAGGTGGGGGTTGTGCTTACAGCCCAACACCGTGCAGGACGTTTGGCATTTGCCAGAAAACACCAAGATTGGCAAATTCGCCACTGGCGCCCTGTGCTCTTCACACATGAAAGCAGGTTCACACTGAGCACATGTGACAGACGTGACAGAGTCTGGAGACGCCGTGGAGAACGTTCTGCTGCCTGCAACATCCTCCAGCATGACCGGTTTGGCATTGGGTCAGTAATGGTGTGGGGTGGCATTTCTTTGGAGGGCCGCACAGCCCTCCATGTGCTTGCCAGAGGTATCCTGACTGCCATTAGGTACCGAGATGAGATCCTCAGACCCCTTGTGAGACCATATGCTGGTGCGGTTGGCCCTGGGTTCCTCCTAATGCAAGACAATGCTAGACCTCATGTGGCTGGAGTGTGTCAGCAGTTCCTGCAAGACGAAGGCATTGATGCTATGGACTGGCCCGCCCATTCCCCAGACCTGAATTCAATTGAGCACATCTGGGACATCATGTCTCGCTCTATCCACCAACGTCACGTTGCACCACAGACTGTCCAGGAGTTGGCAGATGCTTTAGTCCAGGTCTGGGAGGAGATCCCTCAGGAGACCGTCCGCCACCTCATCAGGAGCATGCACAGGCATTGTAGGGAGGTCATACAGGCACGTGGAGGCCACACACACTACTGAGCCTCATTTTGACTTGTTTTAAGGACATTACATCAAAGTTGGATCAGCCTGTAGTGTGTTTTTCCACATTAATTTTGAGGGTGACCTCAAATCCAGACCTCCACGGGTTAAAAAATTTGATTTCCATTATTTTTTTTTTGTGTGATTTTGTTGTCAGCACATTCAACTATGTAAAGAACAAAGTATTTCAGAAGAATATTTAATTAATTCAGATCCAGGATGTGTTATTTTTGTGTTCCCTTTCTTTTTTTGAGCAGTGTACATAGCTTATAAAACATGTTGTCAAAGGCCAAAATTGGCCATGGTTTCATATACTAATTGAGTTTCAATCAAGGGTCGTTTGTGATCCAAATGTGATACGAATGTATAAGAATGAGTGGTATAATGGTGATTAACACTCAAGTAGTCATGAAACCTTAGTTAGTATAGCCGTGTATATAAGTGGAAAAATACTGAGGGTACTGGAGTTCAGGAAAACAAAGAAGATTCTCAGGCATTGTCACAAATCAGGAAAACAAGTTATTGTGCATGAAAACATGAAGTGTTCATAATAAGATTTTTTTCATAATAATACTTTTCTTTTAATAAGACTTTTCTCATAATAATACTTTTCTCATAATAAGACTTTTCTCATAATAATACTTTTCTCATAATAAGACTTTTCTCTCTGCGCATGATCAAGTAAATATGATAACACGCTTACATGCCCAATCACGAGTTTATGAAATCATATTTGCTTAAGAAATGACGGGGACTTCCACAGGGAATTTGGGATTCGTTGAAGATGCGGCAGACGTGCCTTGCGCTGTTCCCAGATTTTTCCCCGTGATGATTGTTGGAATCCCCCAATCTGTGGGCAATGGGTGATGCTACAATATCTGGTGATGTATTGATGCTTTCCTCTTACTTACTCATGATAGTCAAGATAACTGTAGTTTTATAATTATGACAACTCTTATTGTCAATCATAATTTTATTATCATTAATCATAAATAAAGTAATTGTTTTGCTTTAACTCACTTAAGGTCCTAGTCTGTGTGCTAGTGAGCGCTCCGTAGTAATGTTAGCAACACTTTTATCAGCAAAACAAGTGGATAGCACAAAAATGAAAAATATGGTTATGTACATAAGCCTTAGTTAAAAAAAAACTATTAACTTGTGTTGTTCAGACAATATGATTTGTAAAGAGGTGGTGTTAGAACGTTAGCCAGTCAGAATTTTCTATATTTTTGCATACATTTGAACTAAAACTACCTGATATTTTCACGCAAGTCCTAAAAGTAGATAAGGATAACCAAAATCAAAGAGATGAGTCAAAATATTAGAATTAGCCATCTACAGTACAGACCAAAAGTTTGGACACACCTTCTCATTCAAAGAGTTTTCTTTATTTTCATGACTATGAAAATTGTAGATTCACACTGAAGGCATCAAAACTATGAATTAACACATGTGGAATTATATACATAACAAACAAGTGTGAAACAACTGAAAATATGTCATATTCTAGGTTCTTCAAAGTAACCACCTTTCGCTTTGATTACTGCTTTGCACACTCTTGGCATTCTCTTGATGAGCTTCAAGAGGTAGTCCCCTGAAATGGTTTTCACTTCACAGGTGTGCCCTGTCAGGTTTAATAAGTGGGATTTCTTGCCTTATAAATGGGGTTGGGTCCATCAGTGGCATTGAGGAGAAGTCAGGTAGATACACAGCTGATAGTCCTACTGAATAGACTGTTAGAATTGGTATTATGGCAAGAAAAAAGCAGCTAAGTAAAGAAAAACGAGTGGCCATCATTACTTTAAGAAATGAAGGTCAGTCAGTCAGCCCAAAAATTGGGAAAACTTTGAAAGTAAGGGCTATTTGACCATGAAGGAGAGTGATGGGGTGCTGCGCCAGATGACCTGGCCTCCACAGTCACCGGACCTGAACCCAATCGAGATGGTTTGGGGTGAGCTGGACCGTAGAGTGAAGGCAAAAGGGCCAACAAGTGCTAAGCATCTCTGGGAACTCCTTCAAGACTGTTGGAAGACCATTTCAGGGGACTACCTCTTGAAGCTCATCAAGAGAATGCCAAGAGTGTGCAAAGCAGTAATCAAATCAAAAGGTGGCTACTTTGAAGAACCTAGAATATGACATATTTTCAGTTGTTTCACACTTGTTTGTTATGTATATAATTCCACATGTGTTAATTCATAGTTTTGATGCCTTCATAGTCATGAAAATAAAGAAAACTGTTTGAATGAGAAGGTGTGTCCAAACTTTTGGTCTGTACTGTATGTATTGAGGAAAATAATATTGCATGTCCCCTGTGCAGCAATAACTGCAACTAAACGTTTCCGGTAATTGTCGATTAGAATTCCTCCATACAAACCTACTTCAGCTGCTATGTTGGTGGGTTTTCTCCCACGAACTGCTCACTTCAGGTCTATCCACAACATTTCTGTTGGATTAATGTCAGGACTTTGACCTGGCCATTCCAAAACTTTAACTTTATTGTTCTTTAACGTTTCTTTGGTAGAATGACTTATGTGTTTAGGGTCTTTGTCTTGCTGTGTGATCCACATTCTCTTGAGATTCAGCTCATGGACACATATCCTGACATGTTCCCTGGTATAATTCAGAATTCTTTGTTTCCTGATTTGCAAGCTTTCCTGGCCCAAATGTAGCAAAACAGGCCCAAACTATGAAACTACCACCACTGTATTCCAAGGGTAGGATAAGGTTTTTATGAGATTTTTATGATGTGTTTTCCTTTGTCCAAACATAACGCTTCTTATTTAAATCAAAAAGTTCTATTTTAGTCTCATACATCCACAAAACATTGTTCCTTGCCTTCTGGCTTGTCCAGGTAATCTTTAGCAAACTGTCAGCAATGTTCTTTTTGGAGAGCAGTGGCTTTCTTTTTGCTGTCCTACCATGCACATCATTACTGTTCAGTGTCCTCCTGATGGTGGGCTTAGCTAAGGGAAAAAATGCTTTTTAGTTGCTTAGAGATAAACTTGGGTTCCTTTGTGACCTTGCTCTTGGCTTGATCTTTGTTGGTTGACCACTACTGCGGGAGATTAATAATGGTCTTGAGCTTCCTCCATTTGTACACAATCTGTCTGACTATGTTGGTGGAGTAGTAGAGTCCATACTCTTTAGATATGATTTTGTAACCGTTTCCAGCCTGATGAGCATTAGCAAGTCTTCTTCTGAGGTCTTCAGAAATCTCCTTTGTTTGTGCCATGATATACTTCCACAAAGATGTGTTGTGAAGCTCAGACTTTTTTTTTTATAAAACAGGTGGCCACTGACACCGCCACTGACACCTGATGTCTAATATTGTAACTCATTTGTTTGATTTTGTTATCTTTATATACTTTTAGGACTTGAAAATCTGATGTAGTTTTAGGTCAAATTTATGCAGACATAAAGAAAATTCTGAAGGGTTCAGAGTTTTATATATACACACATGCAGACACACAAAGTGGTCATTGAAAGTTTGTGAACCCTTCAGAATTAGGTTCACTGTATTGCAGCAGACAGTTAGATACAATAATGATCCGTAGTCATTAAAAATGAGTACATCACCATAGCAACCTAGGATCCTGTTGAGTAGAACCATGGGAGGAGTGTGACTGGAATACTGATGTGAAAATGGCCTAAGAACGGATTTACACTAAGTTGTTTAGTGGTGTTTTTGAGTACTTTTGCGTTTTATGTCATTTTTTTCACATGCAGTTTTTGGTGTGGTTTTTAGGTGTATTTTTAGCGAAAAAAAAAAGGGAAAACAAGATTGAATGTAAAATAAACTTAAATGAAGAAAAAACACAATGCAGTCTGGCCTACCTCAAGGGCACAACCTTTGGTTAATCCTATGTAATCAGAACTGCTCAGTAAGTTGTATGGTGTTCGGGAGACTTCAATATCCTTCAGACAGCCAGCATACTTCTTTAAATTAACTTCAGGCCTAAAAGAAATAATAATAATTTGCCACTGAATATTTATAAATATATTCTCAGACAACTATGTCCTCAGCTTACTACATAAAGTAATTGAATTTCCAACATGCCAAAAATGGACAGACCTCAATGGACAGAACTGGTGCTCAGTTAAAAAAAAACACTTAACTGTGTGCAACCCCACAGTTCCCAAGCCACAGTGTTGTTCGTGGCTGCTTCCAACCCCCACTAGTCCTTTGAGTGGACAACAAATTTATATAAACTTTTTTTCTTATAGATGATATCCACATTGGATAATAGAGAACATTTTCATTCTTAAACTTTTATGATCTTGTCACATACTTACCTGTCCATGCTCTGGCGGTGAGAATGGCCTCTCCGTTGTGGTGCAACCAGCACCGCTGATAGTGGGGCTGGTCGGCCTAGCAGGGACACCAGGCCAATAAGGCTGCCACAGGTGTCACAAGCTGCCCGTGAGAGATTTAACAGGCAGTTCCTGGGAACAGGTGCCTATGATTCGTCTTCTTAGACTCACTAGCCTGTATTGTACTATTGTTTGGCTTCCTGGTATTCTGTCCCTGACCTTGCTCCTGACTACCAATTATCCCTCTGACATTATCTCCTGGCACTGACCCCGTCTGGTATTTGACTCTGTGTTTGCACCTTGTGTTAGTCTTTCTGACATATCTCTCTGGTTTGGACTCTGGCCTGATTTTGACGTAACTTTTGAATTCTGATCCGGTCATGCTTTTGTCCTCTTTCTGTTTGACTACTCTTTATCCCACTATTTTTAGGCCCCTCTCACTTAGGGACCCTCACCTAGTTGTGGGCCGCCATTTAGGGCAGATTGTGCAAGAAGGTAGGGACAGGTGGAGCAGAAGGCTGCACTGTTCCCTACCTAACATGATAGAACTACTAGGATCATCTCTTTGTGAAATCCTCCTAAATTTCTGTTTGAAACTTTTAAGCGTTAAAGAAGTATTCCAGGCTCTACCTGGTTGCCAGGTTCTGACACCGCTCATACCACCGATCAGCTTTTTGGGTGTAGCTCCATCACCAGACATCAGTGCTGGAACTACTCAGCTCATCCATGAAGTGAAGGTCACTCATTAGTACAGTGCTACTCCCATTGAAGTCAATAGGAGCAGTGCTGCATTGACAAGCTCTTTCTACTACAAAGTTAATGGAGATGTGTAGTTCTGGTACCAACTTCTGCAAATGGAGCTACACCCGAGAAGCTGAATGGTGAGGGTATGGAGTGTTGTTCCTCTCCAATCAGCTGTTATTGGCCTATGCTGAGGATAGGCCATCACTTAGTAAAATTAATATATACCAAAAATCAATGAAGGGAATGTGTATAAATAAGCAGTAGTTCGCAATTTGCAATATTCACATCTTAGATCATGCTACATTGGCTCTTAGCTACATAAGGATTTGATGCTTGCATAATTTGAACATTAAGTGTTGCCTCCACACAATTTTATCTTTCATTTTACTTTCCCTTTAACAAAATATATGCAGTGAATACATAAAGGAAAAAGTTTTCTTTTCTCTCTTTCATCTTAAAACAAAGCTTGCTTTTCAATATAAAAGCTGTGTGTGACAATGCTGTGTGAGTTATAAATGACCCGAGTACTTTAAGTCAATGCCAGTTGTTCAGCGCTTTCGAATCTTAGCGCTTGAGGCCCTTGACAATTTAATGTTCTATTTTTCATACCAGAGTAGAGAATAATGTCTATTTGCATTGGAATATATTCATATGTAAAGCTACCATTATTGTTTCTCAAGGACCAGGGGAATAGAAAATGCTCTGATTTTAACAAACAAGCATTAGCTTTCCATAGTGCTCCTAGCAGCTGTAGTATTAATTTATACATATGCAGGAATCAGAAATTTGAGGAGAATAACATTTAAAAGGCATTAAAAGAACTATATAACTTCACAAGTTGTTTGGCATATATTATAAGCATAAGTGTCGGCTTTATCCGGGTTCATTTTACAAGTATATTCAAAACTACAACTAATCCATTTTGTACCATAAGTATGCTGATCATGACACCTTAAAGGGGTAGTCTTGCATATTAAAACAGTTTTTAAAAAGGCTTTGGACAGTGTAAAATAAGTCACACTCACCTTAACGATCCCCAACTCCCCCATATTTTAGTTTTTCGGTCGCCTGCTGGTCTCTTCTTCCTCCTCCCTTTCAAGCACACGAAATGATGGCTCAGCCAATCACTGGCTGCAGCAAAGACCCACCATGGTCAGTGATTGGCTGAACATTTCCTGTGGCAAGAGGCCACAAAGTAGAGAATTGGTCCTAGAACAGAAGCGGTCGGGGATCGCTTCTTAGGTGAATACAACTTATTTTATTTTTACACTATTTTCAGCCTTTCTTCTGTTGGAAAACCCCTTTTAAACCATTAGGAAATATTGATTGTGTCATTTAATCAATTTTTGTGTATATCATAAAATTTTTTGAATATTCAAAAAAGTTTAAACAGATTAAAGAGAATATGTCACCACACCTGACATAGCTCCTTCAGTAAATAATTGTATTCCATATGGAATGGCAATTCTTACGAATCTATGTTATGCAACTCCTCTATTATTCCTTCCAGAAGTTTATAAACAAAGATAAAACTGGGTAATACTAGTTGGGGGAGGGGTGTCCCCGCCCATTCTGACACTGTCGTGACTTTGCAGGGACACAGCTGACAGTGTCAGACTGTGCAGGGACCCCCCCCCCCCCCACACACACACACACTGGTAAGATCCAGTTGCACATTTAGTCATAAACTTCTAGCAGGAATAATAGAGGAAAGTACAAGATTTATAAGAAAGGATGATCCAGAATTGTTAATGCATGGTTACTAAAACAGAGATGTCAGGAGAGGTGACCGATTCGCTTTACATATGGAATAACTGGAGTACCCACCATATCAGCAGCAACACAAGAATCCAGTTCATTTATCTGGGCATTTTATGACTGTAATAGAACACTGGATAGCGCTACTGTTTGGACAGTGGATGGTGATATTATCTTAGGCACTGACTGTCAGTAAGAATTGTAACCTTGTAATACGTGGCAGCCAGAGACATTTCAGCTTTCGCCTGTAGTGTTCTCAGTATAACTTCACTTAGTTGTAGTTATTGAATTTATAATCTGAGGTCTGCAGGGAAATGTAAAATCCCAGTTTTCCTATAAATCCTACTAAAGTTTGCCTGTAATATCTAAAGTCTATGAATGTCATCCAGAATGTCAACTATTGTAATAAACCCCTACATGGAAACCATATGGACCTTGAAATTCCCTGCAGCAATGCAGATAATCATCAGGCCACAGATCGAGGCATCAATAATAGGTAGGTATAGGTAATCCTATAATTTATATGTGTTGGAATTTAATAAATACATTTGGTTGCTGTACTGCAATGTTGTTCTTTTATGTACAATGTCCTGAACTGTTTAATGACGTATTCACAGTACATACTGAATCCTCCATACATAGACATAGCGCAGAATATAAGTGTAAGTTCATGTATGAACATCCTTTTACAATGGACAACTTTGTACATTGCTTTAGTTATCAGCTAGTTGTCAGGTTATCAGGAGGAAAAACTCCAGAGCTGAACTCTCCCAGCAGTCTTGGAAAGCTTAGTGTTTGTATGGGACTTTTTCTTTTATAATAATCTGTTCATAATATTTAGAGATTCTGTAGAAACTGGCATAGTTCCAAGGAACTGGCACAAGGCAAATGTGGTGGCCATTTTGAAAAATGGCTTTAGGTCTTTCCAAAGTAATTATACTGTAGATCAGTACATTTAACTTCCATTGGGACTCTTAACCCCTTGTCACTCTTTGACATACCATTAAGAGTGGGTTCAGATCATGTTTTATGCCTCGGTTTGACGTATATGTTACAAAAAAAAGGATACAAAAATGCAGCACACCGCATTCTTGTATCCTGCACAGTCCGGTAAAAAAAGTTTTGTATGTTTTTTTTTTTTTCACTATAGAACTGTATGATGAACGGATGCCACTGTATGGCATCAGTCTGAGGCATACAATTAACGGGGGAAAAAAGTGATATCAGCCCACCCTAAGTCGCTGAGTGCTGGTAGTTAATGCTTATGTCATGGCAACGGATCAGGAGCTGAGCCCTCACCATCGCTTGTGGGTGTCAACTTTATAATGCAGCTGACACCCGGTTCTTATTGCCAGGGAGTAACATGGCTTCTTTACTATTAGAAATGTGAATCTGTGAAATAGTCCATGATGACTTATTTTGTTATATAATATAATATTAGTGCTTAAGGAATTGTACAGAATTCCTTTTTTCTTCACTCCCTCCTATCCCTTTTTTTAAACTGCACTTGCCATGTAACTATAGTATGTAAGCTTGTTGTCTATTCAATAACCAGCAGAATTGTGAGTAGACCTGGGATATAAGCAATCTTTAAAATACATAAAGCATTGTATGTTAAGAGTTTTATTATGATTATATCTAGAGCTAAAGTGTATTTCTATAGGTGAAAGAGCGCTCTAGAAATATGCCCGAGATGTAGGTTTAGGTTTTCTTTATTTGAGTTTTATGTTATACTTCATATAAACATTATGCATCATTTCTTAATCAATTTTATTAGCACTGTATTCCCTGCCATATGTTTGTACTACCTATACTGTAATATATATTTATTTATATGTTTTAATATTCTACCACAACTTCTTATTTTATTATTCCTGTCAGATATAATGCTGACGATACTTAGAAACAGATATATTTGTAAAAGTAACCAGTACTGTCAACATTGTCAATGCAATGAGATGATGACTATTTTCGTAATCACCACTTACATTTTCCTTTTTTTCCTGTCTAAAATAACGGATCTCGGGCTAAAACGGTTTGAAAATGTGTATAATTGAGCATAACGGATGGGATGCGTTTTTTGTTTATTTTTCTGTTTTGTGAACCCGGCCTTAGTTGCCCATAGCAAACACTCACATTCCACCTTTCATTTTCCAAAAGAGCTCTGAAAAATGAAAATTTTATTTGCTATGGGTAACTATTCCAGTTTTCCTTTACACCACTTTTGATAAATCTTCCCCATAGTTTACACCAGATTTATAAGGCTGAATAGCAAATGTTGCTAATTCTGGTGCAAATATACACCTGATTGAAGCTGCTTTTAATTTAATTTCCTCAGAGTTCAAAGTGCACCGAATTTATTTGTTTGAATCACTGCAACTCCATTACTCTTATTTTTTCTGTCAACATAGCACTACAAGGGTTTCTTTTTTGTCAAGAATGGTCTGATTCCAGCCATTGCAGGAAACTACTTGTTTCACTGATATCTAATGGTGCAGACTCAGCTTCTGAGTCCATGCCACCGCTGCACTGTACTTTTACTGGATTGCGTAGGAATTACCACCCACCAGTGCTGCAAAAATACTAGCACAGTAATTGGTGCAGTGCAGGAGCAGGTTAAAAGGGCTGGCAAATAGCATTTATCATGTAGACAACATACAAGGCACTTACTAATGTATTGTGATTGTCCATATTGCCTCCTTTGCTGGCTTGATTCAATTTTTCCATTGTATTATACACTGCTTGTTTCCAGGGGTTATGGCCACTGGTGCAACGCAGATAAGAGGCGGATGGTACTGGAGCTTTTGCACATGCATGCCTATAAGCACTTTAGCAGTCCCGCACTTTTTCCTATAGTGCGCAAGTGCGGCAACCGCTACTGGATTGCATGGTGGTCATATCCCTTGGATATAATGTAATAGAAAAATGAATCAAGCCAGCAAAGTGGAAATGGGCAATTCCAATACATTAGTAAGTGTCTTGTATTAACTTTGTCTACATAATAAATGCCATTTGCTGAAGTGACACAACCCTTTTAAACATGCAATAAACTAGGGGTGGAAATTCACTGCTAGTATGGAGTAACGCTTAAAACAAAATAATAATCCACACGTGGAGCCCCCCTGGCCAAATATGGCTCAGTCTAACTTCCTCAACCCCATTAGTGGTCAATTAGTGGGTGGTTTTCCAAATTCCTAAAAGCTACAGCTGTGTGAGGATAGGCAGGGGTCAGCCATTGTTTGCTGGAGTTGACTAATACTACACTGTAAGACAGGAACGGTATCCCTCTCACTTATCAGATAGTTGCTCCTATAGGCTTTAACCCATGCCCATCCACAGCACGATCACCCTGTCTGTTCCCTAGCTCTACGAGTTTCTGCTTATATTAGCGTCATCCGGAGCCGAACAGAAGGATACACAGAGGATGATAAGACGCTGTTGGTGTGTAGCCTCCGGCACTGGTATGGCCGTGCGCGGCCGCATGCACAGCTGACTTAAAAGAACAAGTCCCTGTGTACACAGGGTAGGGCTGATCAGGCCGGTATCCAATCAGAAGGAGGATGGCGGAGAGAACAATCAGAAGGTGCCACTCCCCAGCATACCTCATTGGCCAGATCGCCAAGGTGTCAACACAGTCAGGGAGACAAAGCGGTCAAAATCAGCTGCTGGAATACGGAGATTACAGCAGCAGTGTATAGGAGATCAAAGGAGTCACACACATAGCCCACAGCGAAACCTCACCACTGAAATCACTAGGGCTATGTGGATAATCAGATGCCACTCATACAAAGATCGCCACAATATGCCTAGATCAAGTGGTAATTAAGTTGGCCAAAGGGTTTACCTAAGCTAGAAATATGTGGGTAGATTACAAGAACGATGTGAACGATATATATTCGTTTAATCCCTTTGGGTGGAGCGTCTGAAGCTTGAATATCCACTGCACTTCCTTTTGCAGTCATTTGGTGTCAATGTCACCGCCTTGTGGGGACATACGGATGGTTTCAAAACCCTGGAACATCATAGGTTGAGTTCCCCCGGCTGTTTCAACTCCACATGTCTAGCTATAGAAGTGTCAGATTTATTCCGGATGTCATTCAAGTGTTCGCCTATAAGACGACGGAACTCCCGCTTGGTTTTGCCACATATTGCATGCCACAACGACATGTGGCCAAGTAGACGACCCCCACCATCCGGCAATTGATAAATATGAGCAACTGGTTACCATACTAGAGAAAGAATTACCCATTCTAATTATGTCACAGTCTCTCTTGTTACAGATGTCAGGAGATCAAGGAGACTGGCGGAGCGTGAAGGAATCTAACAGCCTCTTTGATTACTCTCAATTCAGTGTTATTGTTGTTAATGACCACATCCCTTGTTTCATATGTAGCTTAGTAGTCATTACTTCTACCCTCTTTAGTCTTACCTCACCCTTCTGACTGTGCGGTAAGATAGCTTCATTTGGTTTTGGAAGAGCTGGTGTGATGTCCTCTCTGGTTTTTGATAGAAACTGTGAGTCAACCTATCCTTTAGACTGCGTCCCCGTCGGAATGTAATAGAGTGAGTAGACCCCACTAAATGGGTCAAAATGTCTCTGAACTCCCGGTGGGCCATATCAAAATTGGCCACAATCTGGACAGCTGTCCCAATGCAGGAGACTATTTGTGGCCGTTTCCTTACGAAACAAGTTGGTATTGATATTACCATCCACATGACATGTGATGCCTAGGTCCAATAAGGTGATGCGGAAGGGGTCTATGTCCGGGGTAAAGAAAAGCCCAATGGTGTTTTCGTTGAGGGCGGCCACGAAATTGCCAAAGTCCTCCTGTGACCCGTTCCATAAGATGAGAATGTCATCAATGAAACAGGCCCAGAGCAGAATGTGTGATGCCCACATCGCCATTCCCTCCCCAAAGACAACATCTCTCTCCAACCAACCTAGGTAGAGGTTTGCGTAGGACGGGGCACAGGGAATCCCCATCACCACTCCCTTTGTCTGATGGTACACCCGGTGGTCGAAGATGAAGATGTTGTGCTCAAGAATAAAACGTATGAGTCGGACCATAAATGCATTATGTGCCCGAAGCTGGATCCCCCGTTCCTGCAGGAATTGATCAACAGCATGACAGACCTGTTGATGAGGTATATAGATATATAGTGCCTTGACGTCGAGGCTTGCCAACATTACGTCCGTGTACACCTGTAGACCGTCCAACTTTTTGAGGATGTCCATAGAGCCGAGGACGTATGATGGCAATGCCGAGACGAAGGGCCTTAAAATAAAGTCCACATACACAATAGATGGATGTGTAAAGCAACCTGTGCCTGACACAATGGGCCGAACCATTAGCGGGTCTAGGCCCTTGTGCACCTTAGACAAGGTATAGAAGCAAGCCTGTTGTGGAAAGCGTGGTCACATACAGTTGAACTCATTCTGATTGATTAAACGCTGTTCAAGGCCTTCCCGCAGGATCTCACAACTCGGCACAAAACGTCTGATGGGGATTAGACTGGAGCACCCTATAGCAAGCTCGATCATCTAGTATCCTGTTACACATATCCAGGTATTGGTCACCATCCATAAATACAATATTGCCGTCCTTATCAGACGGCTTATTGACTATGGAGGTGTCCTTTTCAAGCAACAGGAGAGCTTCTATTTCATCCGACCGCAGATTGTTCAGACCAACTCACGTCCCTTCCAGGGTCGATAACTGTTCTGTGACCACCATTAGGAATGTATCCAATGGCGAGTTGTCATTTAACGGTAGATTGAGACGTGATTTGGGTCGCAAGTCAATAAATAGACCTTCCCCTACTGGTCTACTACTTTCTTCCAGTAGGTCAGATAGAATGTCCACATCTGGCAAATCTCTCACATCAATGCCCAGTTCCATGCACCTTCGTTTATCATGGTTATCAAAGAAATTCCTCCATTTCAACTTGCGAATGAATAGGTTTAAATCCTTAATCCATTCGAACAAGTTGAAGGAATGGGATGGTACAAACGATAAGCCTTTAGATAGAATGCCTATTTCCGCAGTGCTGAGCACTCTGTGGGATAGGTTGAAAATCTGGAGGTCATCAGAATCCGCGTTAGGGAAACTCATTGGTCTTTGCGCTCTCTCAGCATATATGCTTAAAGAGGCGGGCCCTTGCCTAAAAAATTATTGTTTTAAAGATCACCTCTCTGACTACTCCCCCTACCCCTTCTAGTCCTGTGCCTATAGTTATCAGTTTTCATATGTTCCTGGGATATGGGTACAGTGCTAGTTATGGGGTCGGTTTCTGTTTTGCCTTCCGACGAAGAGTGCTCAGTTTCGGCTTCAAGGGGTTTCCACCAGGGGTGGATACAAATATCAGAAGGATCCCCTTGTCAAATGCTAATTTAATGACAGTCGGGTGTTATCTATGGACCGCTTTATTCATGGTGCCAGAATATCCCCATCTAGTATGTGCAGTATGTACCTGTAAATCCTAAATTTATTGTCAGACATGGATGAATGTAACAACTTACATGTAATTAGAATATTAGTGAGCACCATTCTTTAAAGGGATTCTGTCATGAGATTTGAGCCCTATAAGCTAAACATATGGCCAGATCCGTACTAATAACATGAATCCTAAACTGCCCTTATTAAACCTGCTTGTGGCTCTATTAGCCCAAAAAACAGGTTTTTATAAGCTGTCACTCACCTACCTAAGGTGCCCAAGGGGTTTTACGTTAACCCAGGGTGCCCGCCCGCACCCCTCGCCGTCTGGTGCCCAGCGCCGCCTTCCTCACCTGAGCCCCGCCTCCGCAATCCTCCCGTCCCTCTGCTAGATCCGGCGCCTGCGAACTAGGCTCAGCCTGATGCGCCGCGGACTCCTGGCAGCGGCTTCGTTGAGCGAAGTGCGCATGCGCATCAGGCGGCGCATGCGCACTTCACTCAACAAAGCCGCTGCCAGGAGTCCGTGGCGCATCAGGCTGAGCCTAGTGCGCAGGCGCCGGATCTAGCAGAGGGACGGGAGGATTGCGGAGGCGGGGCTCAGGTGAGGAAGGCGGCGCTGGGCACCAGACGGCGAGGGGTGCGGGCGGGCACCCTGGGTTAACGTAAAACCCCTTGGGCACCTTAGGTAGGTGAGTGACAGCTTATAAAAACCAGTTTTTTGGGCTAATAGAACCAAAAGCAGGTTTAATAAGGGCAGTTTAGGATTCATGTTATTAGTACGGACCTGGCCATATGTTTAGCTTATAGGGCTCAAATCTCATGACAGAATCCCTTTAGGGTCCATTCACACGTCCGTTTTTTCTTTCCTGATCTGTTCCATTTTTTGCGGAACAGATCTGGACCAGAAAAAATCGGACAGCACAATGTGTTTAAATATAAAACATGTTCTATTCTTTTCCGCAAAATTCGGATCCTGTTACAATACAAAGTCAATGGATCCGCAAAAAACGGAAGACATTCGGATGTCATTACGTATGTCATCCGTTTTATGCGGATTCCGTTCCTGGAAATTACATTTAAATATTTTTTTTTTTTTTTTAAAAGAAATCCAAACAACTTTATTTGCTTATTGAAATTTATACATGTTTCCGTTTTTTGCGGATCCGCAAAAAACGGATGACATACGGATGACATACGGAAACATTTTCAGGAACAACGGATCTGCAAAAAACGGACCAAAAATCGGGATATAGAAAAATACTGACGTGTGAATGTAGCCTTAAAGGTATTTTTTATTTTAATTTTAAAGTATATTAAAAGTATTTTAAAGCATTTTGCAAAGGGGCCACAGTATAACGTCACAAATTTGCACATGCAGTAGGTCTAACCCAGTAATAAACTATTACAAACTCAAAACACACAGTTAAAGGGCAACACCACACATGATTACTTTTCCAGATCATGCTTTGTATACTCATGCAGGGTCTTTATATATTATCACAACATACATTATGACCTTGTATGCTCTAGTATTAGATTTTGGCCTATATAGACTATCACTTGTTAAAGAAGATTTATTTACTAAAGCTAATGTATACTACAGTAAAGTTTGTGCAGTCCATCTTGCCGCCCACCACCATAACCCTCATGATACCAACTCTGTGATATAGTATTACTATTGTGCTTTTATTTTCATATCTTACGGGCAGTAGCAAGTAATGGTGGAGGGACTTTAAAAAAATAAAATGCTGAAGAGTAACCCTATTTGTTACCAAGGTATTGAGGTGTTTAAATGGATGTTTATATAAGGTAAATTTTCCCTTAACTTGTTTTTCTAACTAAATATGCTTACACTGAGGTTTTGGACCTCCTAGGTAGCTTTATGTAGGGATGATAGATCATTTATAAAGGAAAACTATTCATTTTTTAGAACTAAGCAAACATTGCCCAAAGCATAATTTCTCGCGGCTGAAATACATTTCTTCTTGCTGCTCATTTCTTCCTTCTTCTATCACTAATTTACAGTACATGGCTCTGAACAGGTTTTCAAATCTGTTGTCCAAGTTTTAAAGTAATTTGTCTTATCCCTACTGTGTACAAATTGCAGCTAGTGCCCTAAGTATAGAAAGTATATGGATGCTGGTTTTGTTATTCAGTAGCATTTCTCACAAAACAAACCCAGCAAGCAGTTCACAGCTGTAAGAGATAGCTGGAAGAAAAATGCATACCCTAGACAGCGGCGTGTAATACGCATGGGGTCAGCATGAAGCACAACAGCGAGGTAAGCTCACTTCTACTATTACATAGTAGTAATGGGAAATTCAGTTCTACTTTGTTACAATGTTGTCTAACCAGAACTTCTCCAAGAACCATCATTATCAAGCACATGCACCCTCTGGACAAACAGGATAGAAATAGAAATTTCAGATATTACCTTGCTTTTACACTGGGGCTGAGGTATAATAAAAAAAAAAAAAAAGAATATACTCAATTATTTCTAGAAAAATAGTATTCAGCTCTTACAGTGATTTTGTTATGGATATTACAAAGCCTAAAACGTGACATTGAAATATAGAATAGACTAGAAGACTAGGACCTTATCAGCCTACAGTATACATATTGGGCATGCCAGCAAAACCGATTATAAGTCCCCATAGATAAAAATGTTTAAGAAGTTGTTAACGTTGTAGACCCTAAATATGGCTCATATAAGTCAAAAGACTTAGTGATGTGGGGGCAGGGGTCGTGGGGGCATTGATTGTGCATTTTCTAACATCATATCCATGCAGGTCTTCCATACATGCAGCGAATACATAGAGAACAATGCATGTATTCCATCCATGAAGTAACAATGTGATCATGTAAGGTTATCACATCTCTCAGTGATAAATATATATATATATATATATATATATATATATATATATATATATATATAATTCCCAACTGCTGGTCTCAGGGACTGAATTGAAATATAAAGTATATTACACAACTGATCTTGAGGTTCCCAAAATATACTTTAGATACTATGGATATAAATATATAAATGAGAGAAGAGCATTGTAAACTTTTAGTTTTTATTAAAATTAAAAGATAACACTCTTCCCCTCAAACAGCCATCACCATTGGGGAAAGCAGCACATTTAATCTGTAGTAGCTTATGGGGGGAGATTTATCAAGACTGTTCCTCTTGATCTCATGTGTGCTGGACTGAGATGCACCCACTTTGCCTCTTAATAAATTAGGCACATCTCTGGCCCTACGTGAGATAGGAACTCAAATCTACACCTGCGAGCTGGCATAGACTCAAGCTGTAATTTATGCCAGTATCTAGTATAAATTACAATAAATTTGGCCAGCTGCAGATACCCTGTTCATTATGTGAAGCCCTACCCCTTTTCTTGATATAATTTATGACTTCTGAGTGCCAAAAGTGGTTAAATCTTGCTGAATATGCCAAGTTGGATACCACCCCTTTGAAGTGTATATTCTTTAAGAGGGCACATAGAAATGGGTTGTTCATACCTAGCAGTCCCTTTAACTCTGAAGATTCCGATACCATAATTACAAACTAGATTTTACCTTAGGCTGCTCAGTCCAGGTAGTCCACCAAAGTAGATCTTCTCATCAGATTTTAGATTAAGGCCAAAGTTACTTCCTGTTGATGTAGTGGCTACTATTTCCTCTTCATTTGTATCCATGTCCACAATTGAGAAATTGGCTGCCAAATAATAATTATAATAACAAAATTACTAACTGACTGAATAGAAAAAAGGCAGCAAATATTAAATCAATACTGCAGGAAATGATATAAACTGAAAATGACAAACCCGTCATTGGATTAAGAATGATAAATCAAATTGAAATTCTGAACTACTTCTTTCCTTTTGTTGTCACTCCTCATCAATTTTGTATATTTGATGTTACTTAATTATCTATCACTTGTACTATGGCAGCTGTTGAATTACACAGCCACTTAACATCAAAACTATATGAAAAGCTAGAATCATAGGCAGTTCCCCTCACTTTTCCATGAGCAATCAATGGGCAACTTTAAGTGCTGTCACTGGTGTTTAAATGGCCCTTACCTCACACAGAGAGCATTAGACATTTGGGAAGTTGGGCAAAAACTTAAAGAACTTTAAAGTGTAACTGTCATTTTGAGTTAAAAAGTCCTCTTAGCAAAGTTCTAAATGGGTGCTGTGAAGGAGAGTTTGTCTTCAGTCTTCAGTTCTACTGAGCGCTGAGATGCCTGTGTATAACATGTGAGATAGGCAGGGTGATGAGCAGTGATAGTTAGGGCACATGTGCATACTGTAGTCCGGGACTAGGGTAGTGACAAGAGGCAGGCTGGAAGTCTCAGTATGTTATACACAGGCATCTTCAGCGCTCAGTAAAATGCTGAAGACTGGAGACAGACTCTCCTTAGCATTGCTGTTAGAACTTTGTTCAGAAGACTCTTTACATCCTGTTTTCTAGTACTAAGGAATATCTTTCCCTAATTAAGTACATTACAAAAATGTTCACTATCCCTACATTATATTAAAAATAATCTGAAATGACAGCTACTCTTCAAAGATGAGGAGATCATAAAAATTAGAATTAAATTCAAAATAACTCCTAGTGCTATATATAGATGTTGATTGCAACCATTCAAACATATGATTTGGTTGAAAACTTTATGTAATCCTTCTTTAGTACAAGTGTAAATGTGTGTAAAACACAAATTAGTTGTCTCATAGACTCCATCTGAAGAAAAGCTATAGATGCACACTCCAAATACCTTGTTTCTGTATTCTAGACAGGGTGAAAGATTTCCATTTTCCATCATTATAATTCTTGTTGCTAACTGCATAGGCCGTCCCCGATCCCAGATCATAGCTAACTTTTATACGCCCATCACTCAGCTCGACACTCATGAAATCTTTCTGTTAAAAAACGAATAGCAAAGTAGTATAGCGGCAATGCATATATCTTTCATTGCTCTTTGCTCTGGAGTGAATAAAAACACACAGCATATTAATAGGGAATGTCTGACACTGGCTGTAAATATGATTCATGAAAACTGAATTTTAATATCACAGGGAATGATGTAATAAATCGATTTTTACAAAGAAAACACAAATCAATGTTGCAAAAGAAAATACAAACAGAATTGATATAAATGCAAATAAAACAAATCAAGTTTACTACAATCACAAATATACAGTTATTGTTCATCGTTGTTGTATCACTGGCTGCATCAAGCTGCATTAGCCATGAATGTTTAATATCCATGTTGCTTTTTATATTTTCCATATATATCACTTTCAAACATATCTTTTGTATATTTAGAATCATTATAGAATTTGATTCAAGACAAGTCTGACAAGACTTGGCCACAAATGTTATAATGTGATGGGAGTGACAGGATCACTGATTGGCTGCTCCTGTCACATGTCAGCCGTCAATGACCATTGGAACATCTACACTGAATTGGTGGGGGATTGAAGAGATGACTAGTGGGTTTTTTTATATCATTTTGCAGCTCATTGAATTTTTTAGTCTTGGATAACCACTTTAATGTACTAGTTTGTATTACACTTGATACCTACAGTGATACAAATATCAAACTATATATTATTTATTGTACTTAGTGAAGATGTATATTTCATGTATGTTGTTATTCTGATTCTTTTTTTAAATATACCCTTTCCTAATTATATGTTGGTCTATTATTTTACTTTGCGAGCTGTTAAAGCTTTGAGAAGATATTCACGAGATCCACTATTCCACCACAGACATTTTACATATAAATCTTCAATTAAAATGTGCCCCTTATTTTATATTAAATCGAACACCAGGACCCCATCAATTACTAGGTCATCTGAAATGTCTTTTTAACTGACAGGGGCCTGAATAGGGCTAAATGTACACAGGGCCTTTTCTGTACCTTTGTATACCTCTATAACTTTAAATGGAAGAACAAGAGGTTTTTGTATTTTGTATTTTACTGTGTACTCTGTATGAATGTGAAAAAATATGGCATCCTACATTGGATTCCATATGTACAGAGCAAATATCTCCTAGAAGCATTTTTTCTAGAAGAGCAAACCTCCATACACATGGCACCATGGGCGTACATAGAAATCATGGGGCCCAATAACAAAATTCAGGATTGGGACCCCCAATAAAAAGTACAATTATTTTAATATACAATTATTACACCTGATTAGTTGGGCTGCAGGGTGTTGGTGTGATATTGGTGAAGAAAATTGAATGAATTGAGAAAAGTGTATTTCTTTTTTTGTGTTTTTTTAAATTTTATTTTATGTGTATTATATTTTAGGTTTGCAATGTCCACACAGATCAATGTGAGGGTTAAAATGGTGTACGCGGAACTAGCTCCAGTCCTGACAGCTGAAGCAGTGTGTTACACCAAAAGCTGATGTCGCAGGATCGAATTCTTGTACAGTACAGAGCACAGCAGGAAGAGTTTAAAAAAATTAATAAATATATATAAATATATATATATAATCATTGCCTTATTAAAATAGGCTATTACTAGGGCAATGAGAGGCAGGGAACAGATTGCCCCTCAGAACTTGAAGCATACATGGTTGGGGGTGGGAGGAGTATATTTCTATGAGGGGTGCTGTGTCTCTGAGGGAAAGGTTTTACGACTATGGCAGAGATGCTGTGTGCCTTGCACTTATAGTAAGCTATTACTACTAAAGTAAGCTTCACAGATCCTCCCCATATTCCTCCCCTCCACATTGTCTATTTACCCTGATAACAGTCACTCACACAATGTCACAGCCCACCTTACCCTCACTGCTGGGCTGTGACATTTCACGCCAGCAGAGCCCAGGGCAGAGGTCAGATGTCAGGTGGCCAATAAGCATCTCCCTGCTTACTGGCCGGCTGTACTTGACTTATTCTGACAGACAGGAGGCAATGCCATTTGGCAGAAGAGGCAAGGAGGAATCAGGAGGACTGGGGTCGGTGTTTATCTGTGTAGTGTTACTGGTGTGAAGCGTGTATTCAGGTCGAAAAAGGGGCGGAGCCATGCTGCCTAGTCGGGTCCCCCCCAACCTTGCAGGCCCCATAGCAACTGCATGGTCAGCCTCTATTGACAGTACTCCACTGTATGGCACCAAATATAACTAAAAACTGGGGTAAAGGCTCCATACCCACTAGACATACGTTCTAGGATGTAGAGGTGTATCATGTTTTGTTATACTTTACTTTAGACTTGTCTAAAACTATTGTATTTCATTATGAATGGTGGCTAGAAATGATTTCTATATTTCTAGGTTCTCCAGTTAATATACGTCAGGAATCAAAAAAGGAGAAATTGTAAGCACTTATTTACACAAGTTGAGGATTAGGACAATTATCAGGAACAGAGAGTTGTAGGAATGATCGTTCCCAATAATTGACCCATATAAAAATTCCACTGTAATAAGCAAATGCATGCTTAATTTCCACTGTAGAGTGTTAGCTGCCAAGTTGTCCACTAAGAGATGTCCAAACATACAAAATTTCATACATACAGTATTAGATGCTACATGCAATATATATTAAAGTGGTTGTCTCACTTCAGTAAGAGGCATTTATCATGTAGAGAAAGTTAATACAAGACACTTTTTAATGTACTGCTATTATCCATTTGGCTTTGCTGGCTGGATTCATTTTTCAATCACATTATACACTGCTCGTTTCCATGGTAACAGACCATTCTGCAATCCATCAGTGGTGGTCGTGCTTGCACAACATAGGAAAAAGCATCAGCCTATGTGTGCTTCCATGGTCCAGGCCACCAGAGAGGCTGATGCTTTTTCCTATAGTGTGCAAGCACGACCACCACTGATGGATTGCAGGGTGGTCTGTAACCATGGAAACGAGCAGTGTATAATGTGATGGTAAAATGAATTCAGCCAGAGAAGGGAGCAATATGGACAATCACAATACATTACTAAGTGGCTTGTATTAACTTCCTCTACATAATAAATGCCACTTACTGAAGTGACAACCCCTTTAAATAATTTTTTAAGCTATTACTCTTTTGTGTCTTACCAAGTCACTTGTTGCCAGGTACATTAGCAAGGCGCTTGAGGAAAATGTTTTAAATTTGAACATGATAGTGGAAATATTAGGGTTCCAGCGAACAGGGCGGTTGACAAGTGCATATCCATCTCCATCAAATTGGACAGTTCCTTCACTATCAGCCACCTGTGGGCTATGAAACAAAGAAAATGATGTCATTAAAAGCATGCAATTTTTAAACAGTCAGTACCCACATTCATAGAAAAAACTATAGGAGGACAGGGACCATCTATGGAGCCCAAGTTGGCATTTTGGACAATCCTCAGCTAATTATTATATTACTGGCATAAAAACAATCTCAGATGAATAAAATTAATAATTTGATACAAAGCAAATAATATTTGACATTATATTTTGGCCCATACCCTACCATTAAAGGGGTTTCCAGGATAAAAATAAATGCATATGGAATCCATGAAACGAAAAGAGAATAACACAACATACGGTAACATAAATTACCTTACACTGCATCCTTTGCAGTCACCTTCTCTGTCTCTGTAATTCCACAATCCAATTGGCTTGCCATCGAAAAACGTTTCTCCCATGCAGCCGGTAAATGTTGTTACTTTAACAGCATCAGCCTTCTGTCAGTGGCAGTAATTGTAATGTAGGGGTTTTAGTCATGCTTAAAGAGGGTTTACAAATATACAATACAGCACATATAAGTATGATATCATCAGGGACATCAGATTCAAGAAAAATTAAGGTGAGGGCACACTTGCCAACCAAACTGCAGTAAAAATAAGCAAAGAGCAAAAAAACCTCTGTTAAACCTCCAGCTTGACCTAAATAATGATAAGAACATGTTGGGAGTGGGACATAATGCCAACTATCAGCCACATAACAAGAAAAAAAATGTTGAGAGGTAGAGGCATCAAATACAGACCAGACCCTAAACAGTTTAAAACTCAAGATCAGACTCCAAGATTAATTCAGACCACAGTCCAGATGCTAAAATAAATGCAGACCCTAGATCAAGCCCTAAAGAAAATCCAGACCCCTACTTAATTTATACCCCAGACCAGGCCTCCAAACTAAAGGGGTTGTTTGGCCTAAATAAAAATCAATGGCAGGAGGACTGTGTGCAAAAACAAAACAAAAAAAAACACTCTCCTTTCAAAACGTATTCAGTTCCAACACTGTGGCTCTGTCCATGTCAGGCTAAAAGTGACAGGGAGACATTCTTGGTCACACCAGTACTGCAACCAATCAGTGGCCTCTGTAGTCACATGTGCAAGAAGAGAACCTCATTGGTACTGACATGCTGATTTTGCACACATGACCTGCAATGAAACTGAGCAATGCTTTAAAAAGTGGCTGTTTTTTTTTCTAATTGTTGAACACAGTGGGGGAGATTTATCAAACTATCTGTAAAGTAGAACTGGCTTAGTTGCCCACAGCAACATTTCAGATTCCACCTTTAATTTTTTACAGCTCCTTTGGAAAATGAAAGTTGGAATCTTTTTGGTTGCTATGGGCAACTAAGCCAGTTCTACTTTACACCAGTTTGATACATCTGCCTCAGTATATATTTTTTTTAATAGGCTTAACAAACTTTAATTCAGATCCCAAACCATACCCCAACTCTTAACATAATGTAGACACCAGACCCTTAAATTTATTTTAGAAGCTTGATTGTGACTGTACACTGTCCCTAAGATCATTTTCTGCTACAGACTGCTACACCCATGCACCCTCATATGCAGACCAACACAGAATGACGTTCTAGTCGTTCTGCAAGGACTGCTTGCTGCCCCACTGACTGGCTCATCCAGGCTGTCTGTCAGCCTGTGAGCCAAACAAGGAAAGGCCTCCACCCACTTTCTCTCAGGGTATAGAGTCCTTCTTCCTCCCTCGTACTTTTTCCCTCCCAACATGTGTAGTAAAATGCTGATGAGCGATGTTTTACTGGATTTGTCTGAAGTGAACCTGGAAAGCTAATTTTTGTGAAATTCGTAATGAACCCAGTTCATTACCAACCGATTCTCTCGTCCTTAATTTAGGATCATTCTAGAAATTGCTTCAAGACAAGTCTGAGAAGACTTGGTCACAAATGTTATAAATCAACGGAAGTTAGGAGATCACTGAGGCCACTGATTGGCTGCAGTTATCACATGTCACCCAGCAAAAACCAAGGGGATCACTGGAACGTCTACACCGAACCGGTGGGGGGATTAAAAAGCTAAGTAGCCTTTTTTATATAATTTGTATTACACTTTGTACCTACTAGGAATTCTCAATTTTTTGCTAAATATACTCTTTATTAATGATATGTTGGTCTATTCTTTCTCTTTGTGAGCTGTTTATTTTAGCACAGTTTTTAATTTTAAATTAAAATGTGCCTCGATTTTTAAACTAAATCTAACACTATGACCCCATCAATTACTAGGCCATCTGAAATGTATTTATAACTGACAGGCGCCTGAATAGGACTAAAGGTACACAGGGCATTTTCTATACCTTGGTGTGCATCTGACTTTAAATGTAAGAACAAGAGGTTTATGGATTTTGTTTTGTCTTTTGTATGAATTAAAAAACAATAGCATTCTACATTGGGTTTCATATGCACAGAGCAAATCTCTTCTAGAAGCATTTTCCAGATCCAGATCTTAAAATAAATGTGGACCCCAAACCAAGCTTTAAATTAAATCCAGACCCCTAACTTAATTTATACCCCAGACCAGGCCTATAAACGAAAGTTTTTTTTTGGCCTAATTAAAAAAAGAACAGCCGTGTGCTAAAAACAAAAAAAATAAAACATTCACCTTTCTGTAGACACCAGACCCCTAAATTTATTTAGACACCAGACTAGACATCATAATTATTTCTGACCCAGACCAATAAATATAAATTTAGAGCCCAGGCCAGACTTCCTCTATTAACATACCGCTCCTCGTTCTCAAGTCCTATTCACTACTGTTGCAAACAACATAATAATGTTAGACAACATCAGGATTTGTATACTGAGGCTCCTTGAGGGCCCAGTAGTAGGCTTAAGAGGCTTCTATTATGCCCTAACAGTGTAATATAGTAAAAGTATAGTAAATAGTAAGTATAGTAAAAAAGATTAATGAAGTCTCCTGCTTTTATTACACTGATGCCAGTGGTGTAAATCTTGCCAACTAGGCCAATACAGCCTGGTGGTTCGCCCTCCACACGCTTTCCATGAACTTGAGGTAATGTTTTGTATAGTTTCTCCTCATTAAATAAGAACAGATAACCAAGGAAGGAGACAGAGTTCCATAGCAGTCATATAGCCACCTCTATAGTATGCACTCCTTTATACTTATATATTTATATTTATGCAACGATAGAGACAAAGTGCATTATTAAGTTCATCCTGTACTTGTACATCTATTTAATATATAATTTACACCTAACCTTTATTTTTCCAGTCAAGCCACCAACAAATAGTTCATGTCCATCAACATCCAGAATAGTATAACCAGGCTGTGAAGTAGAGCTGTATATACTGGGCACAATACTTGCTTTAGGACCATCAAATGCCTGCACTGAAATTGTTCCATTGATTCCTGACCTGCAAGAAAAATTAAGGATATCAGCGAATAGATATGCATCCATTAAAGGGGTTGTTCAATCCTGGAAATCCCTCTTCATTTGTGTAGACAGGGCAAAAGGGTTAAAAAGAAGACTCACCAGTCACCAGTGCTTCTGTTCTAATGCCGAACTCCATTCTCCATTTCCGGTCCCCAATTGACAACAAGTGTGACATGCTGTCTACATGCATGTCACCATTGCCGAACAATCAGTGGTCATGTACTATGTAGATGTCATAGCTGAGGATATTGAATTACATGCATGTAGACAGCACATCACACTTCCTGTCCAGTTGGGACCAGAAGAAATAGAGAAGTGAGCTCGGATCTGGAACATAGATGACTAGCAAGTCTTTTTGCACCCCACCTGCATATGGAGAAATTGGTTCCTTATCTGAATTTTGATAATTGCCATTATTGTGTATTACACAAAATTCAGATAAATGTCTAAGCTAATGACTCGTTAATTCTTTAGCATTATTACAGATTGACAGTGGCATACATTATCAAGGGCCCTAAAGCCAGTTAAAAATGTTTTTCACTTTCCAGTTGTTCACCCACTCTGAACCATGACCTTAGTAAAAGGGTTGTCCAGCCTTTACTAAGTGATGAACTGTCCTCAGATTAGGACATCAACAGTGTCCTTAGGACATCAACCCACCAAACAGGACTCCAGGGTTGTAGCCCTACCTATCAGCTAGTCATGGCCAGTCCACCATTTAGTAAAGGCAGGACAACACCTTTAGTACCATGGTCAGTTACATTTTTGTCTGTGCAAAACAGGTTGTATTTTAGTGACTTTGAAAGAAGCTGAGCACAAGCAAACAGAAACATGAAGTGGCTAGTAGCCCACTGTATAAAGGGTTAAAGATATGTAGGAGATATGATATTGTGCATTTTAATCAGCCTTAGTTAAAGCTGCTAGTTAAGGCTGCTTCACTCTCCCCTTAGGCACTCAGTCTAAAGGAGAGTAAATAGAATACTGTGAGAAAAAGAAGCAGAAGCAGCCCTGGGGAAATTAATCAGCCAGCTTTAGAGACAAAGCTTTACACTAGCCTCTGAGGAGCAATTGGGACTATATTGGAGTGTTCCAGCCATTTAGAGAAGGTACAAGCCAAAATGTCTTTGGAGGTAACCTGCATACAGCTTCTAGACTCCAAAGCACCTTGTCTGAGAGAATAGGAACCCTGACATACTTTGAAAACAGTCTGGACATCTGCTAAGAAAACTATGCCCTGCAGTTGGGCATTTGTAATTCTGAATTTTCAGACAAGTAAAGAGATTGAGAGATACAGAATGAGCTATATTGCACTCCTGTGGCTGAACAGAGAGAGAAAGTACATATATTGGAAGACTGGCTAACATATAGGCCTGTCTACCACATTTGCAGCCTTTAGAACTGTGACAACTGTGGAAGCTGGGATACATCTTTATGATCTGCCAGTCCATGCATGATAAAGGCTGAATCTACTGTATTTGAACTTTATTGAGAGTAAAGAACTGTTGTTTATTGCAAAATCGACTTATCATTGTACTGTACCAACACCTGCATTTCCATGGCTCTTCATCACTTTGCAATGTGTCATGGGGACCCTGCCTTGCACTACCACCAGGCAGGAGAACCCCAATACCACGGTGTGCCCAAAGGGAACCAGAGTGCACTGCCTCCATAATTGTGAGGGGCCCAGGGGAGCCAGGGAGGGTGACTACTACCTTTGGGCCTCAGCTAGCACTCTCATCCTCTCTTCCCTACTTCTCTCCTGGAAGGCTGCTACATATACAATAACACAAATAGCCCCATTACCATTGGTCAGATTCACAGAAGGTGGATATTTTTATACTTTTTAAAATCAATATTTTACACAAAAATTGCACTGGTGGGACTTTCTGTGATCCCAAGAACAAGATGTCCCAGAGTTCCTTCTCTGAGTGGACCATTAGTATATGCAGTACCCCAGTAGGAATACTGCCAACAGTTAACTAAAGCTGAAAGGGTTAATGCAATGTTATTGGCTTAAATGTTGTAATTTATGGTGTTTTTTGAGTACTTAATAGCAATATATAGGCAACTAAACTGTTAACTAATTAGCATACTCTTTAGGTTAATGGGGTTATGGACCATGTCCGCTCCAAGTTAGTATTGAGTAGTCTAGTCTGAGGAAAGCTACAGGAAGGACGTGTTTGTAAAAGTTCCTGGAGACCGGGCCCAAGCTCAGAGAACCTCAGTCTCTGAGGCTGCAGCTGCCAAAAAAGAAACTTCACTACCAAAGTACCCCTGAGAGAAGGAGATTAGAAGGTCTAGAACCTAACAGGCTGTGCAAGATTCAGATAGCATGGTATTTGCTCGTTTTTGGCATGAGACGTTACTGCTGTGGTAAGGACTGCCTATTCATATCTAAATATCTGCATCCTTTAGTCTTGAAATTGCAGATAGGGACTATAATTGCATACCAGTGGTTATTGTGGAGATACTGCAAAGTGTCCTTTGAAGGAGAGCAGGGAGTATTACAACTATCATCATTGTTGCTGCCTATATGCTGATATTGGGAGAACATTATACCATGATATACTTTGGAACTGTGCCTTTTGCTGCTGTATGTACTACCACTCCTATCTTCAATTCAGTAAAGAAAAAACTTTATTTATTGAAACTTGTGGGCCTGGTTATTGACTCCATCATCCATCAGCCTCTGCGTATGCCCTTCTGCCTTGCACCCTGCCAACTGTAGACCATTAAGGCGGGGAAGAAAGGGTGCACCCTCTAGTCACTACATGGCCCTATGGAAGCGACACAGGGGATATTGAACAGTGATTATTAATACCACCCTCAGAGCCACAACTACCAATCCAATCCTCCACACACTCCCCTGTGGCTTGTTGCATATGCATGTTGGTCCACCACTCTTTTCACTTCTATGGGACTGACAGAGCACTGTCTACGAGAGTCCCATAAAAGTGAATTGAGTAGTCAATTAACACATGTTCACAGACATGAAGTGCAGAGAGTGGAACACTCAACACTCTACTTAGCTATCTCCTGTGCTCTGCTAGGGAATAAATAGAGCAGCAGTGTGCATGCACAACCTGCGTCTCCATCAGAACGAGGAAATGGGACCCCCCATTCTCATGATCAGTGGGGTTCCTATAGGTCAAACCTCCAAAAATGAGCTAGTTAACTTGTGGATAAGGGATAACTAAATAAAATTGGCACAACACCTTTAATGCAAAGCCAGCATCAATAATGTCAAAGTGATAGTGACATATATGGGTATGGGTAAATGCATGATTGAAGATAATAAAGTACATCCTGTTTTAACACACTGCATTGTCGGATGTGTTATGCTTTCTAAAATAAAAATAAAAAGGTTTGAAAAATATATCTGAAGAAGCAATGGCTTATTCTGAACAAGTAGTGCATAAATTATTCCTTAAAGGGGTTATCTAAAGCTGTAACCCCCCTCCCAACAGTGCCCTCCACGGTCGTTGCTGCATCTCCCCATCGTGCAGTTCACAACACCCGGCGATAGGGGGTGCAGCCAATAGCAGGGTGACCCGCAAAGGGCCATTTCTCCATCATGGTCTGCTGTTTGCTGTACCCTTCGTTGGATGTTGTGATCTGCATGATGGGAGATGCAGCAACGGCTATGAAGGGATATGGGAGGTTACAGGCGTTGGGTACCAGATAATTATTGTCTATATGAGGGCCCCGGGCATTGTAGGGGGGAGAGAGATTACAGCTTTGGATAACCCCTAATAATGGGGCAGATTATAAAAGATGGTAGTATTGGTTAAAAATTATTGCTTGCTCTGAACAAGCAGTCCAAAAATTCTCCCTTTTTCAGAATCAGCAGAAGTACAGTATGGAACCTAACAATCAAGGCAGAAGCTGTGTAGGGCTAAAAGTAGAAGTGGCATTAGAGGGAGCTACAGTTGTGGCAGCAATAGTAATATTACAATATGGAACATGATGGACAGGCAGATAGCAGCAGTGGCATCACTGGGCCTTGAAAGTGGATGCACACAAAAGGCATAAAAATAGGTTTAGAGTTAGGTACCCATCTGTATTGAGGTCACCTTGCTGCTGGTGGATGGACCCAGATTTTAATAAAAAAATGTATCTGCTAGGAAACTCTGATTATATATTAGAAGAGGTAATGCTTTATATATCTACTACACACAGTTACTTTATAGAATGCTGTTATGACTGTCTGACTTTCCTTTCATCATTGGGACGGCCATAAATAGCCACTGTCAGCATTGGTAGATCTATTCATTGTCATCAGCTAGAGTTATGTGAAAATTCTCACAGATCCATGTTCATTCATTTTCACTAATGCAATATTTTCTACACTTGTGGAGGACAATTTTGTACACTCCATCGTGATGGCATTAGCTGCCGTGCTGAATACCCTCTCTGACAGTACATTGGAGGTTGGACAAGACAGTACACCGAGATCAAACTGGGCAGTTCTGGCCACTGTTCCAATGTACTGATCCAGAAGTCCATGGGGACAGAGTATTTGAAGGCAAAAAGCACAGTACAGATAACACTAAACCTTCTTAATCAGGCAGTTTGTATCAGTTGCACTAGGTTGGTGCGGCATTTGTGGCTTATGTTAGGCTACTTTTACACTAGCGTTCGGAGCGGGTCCGTCTGATGTTTCTTCAGACGGATCCGCTCCTATAATGCAGACGTTTGCATCCGTTCAGAACGGATCCGTTTGCATTATAACTTAGAAAAATTTCTAAGTGTGAAAGTAGCCTGAGCGGATCCGTCCAGACTTTACATTGAAAGTCAATGGGGGCGGATCCGTTTGAAGATTGAGCCATATAGTGTCATCTTCAAACGGATCCGTCCCTATTGACTTACATTGTAAGTCTGGACGGATCCGCTTGCCTCCGCACGGCCAGGCGGACACCCGAACGCTGCAAGCAGCGTTCAGGTGTCCGCTCACTGAGCGGAGCGGATGCTGAGCGCTGGCAGACGGATGCATTCTGAGCGGATCCGCATCCACTGAGAATGCATTAGGGCTGGACGGCTGCGTTCGGGGCCGCTTGTGAGCCCCTTCAAACGGAGCTCACGAGCGGACACCCGAACGCAGGTGTGAAAGTAGCCTTACTTGTAGCAGAGACAGCAGGAGGCAAAGTGAGGTCTCATGGTCAGACACAGTACAATAGGCATCTTGTTAGCGAAGCTGGGTAAAGAGTGTATCCTGTTAATACATTTTTGCCTTTACATATCAAGAAAACATTCCCCCATTTTGCGTTGATATGATTAGTGTTCAGCAAATTGACGTAAAACGAATTTCAGGAAAAATTTGATTTGCCATAAAGCCTAATGTCCTGGCGCTTCGTGGTAACAAATAATTTTTTCCTGAAATGGCGGTAACAAAAAAATAAAATACATATTCACTTCATCCGTTTGGTTGGGGAGAGGCCTTCGCTGCCATCTTGAAGGAAGAAAATGTGCAAAATCTCTCAAGTGCTACCGCATGATGTAACCATGTCATCACGCTGGCCGGGCGCAATGATATCATTAGTAATGATGTCAGAGCGTCCACGCAGCGTGATGACGTGGTCATGTCATCCCGTCAGTGCGTGCAAGTTTTCTTCAATCAAAATGGTCGTGACGGCCTCTCTACAAGCAAATAGATGAGGTGAGTATGTATTTTTTTATTTAACCCCTGATTAACCCTTGTAAGGCCTTAATGTGACTGTCAGATGCTGCGATCATGGTTGAACACGGCATAACAGGGGTTCAATGATAGGGGGTGGCACGATCATTATTTACCGTCATTGCGCCCACTACATACAATGGAATGCGATTTGTGACAAAGTAATTAGCCACAAATCGAATTTTTTAAAACTTTTCTCTAGTGATGATCTAAAAGCATGGCTATTCAGTAGATTTCACTTTGCATGATGCCAACAATATGATTGTCAGCACGTAATCAACCAAGCATGCAGCTTGGCATGCTCATCAGCATGCCTATGGACCCAGTTATTTCAATCTTTGCTCAAGCTCAAACATTAAGTTTCAGCCTGAGCAGTTGTTTCAGGCTCTGCTCAGGTGTAAACATTAAGAAATGACGGCTGCACTTAGATGGTTGGTCACAGACAGTGTTGTCGTCATCAGCAGCAGCATGCATGCCATAACAAGCCTCTGCCTTGTCCTCTAACTGTGCTTGAGAAAACTCCATGTCCCCTTGCACTACTAAATCTTCCTCCAGTAAAAGCGCCTCATCCTCATTTTCCTCCACTTCCTCCTTCATGCGACTTCATTAGTTCAGGCCATGAGAGACATATACTGTCCATGGCCATAACACCTGCTGTACACATCCATAGTGACTTGCAACTTTCTGCACTGCTACAATTCCAAGAGGTGGCCCATGTTCTCCACCATGTAAGATTACAAGGTAGGGATGGCTTTTTGGAGAAATAATGGTGGCTAGGTATCTTCAATTGAGGATGAGTGCATGCCCATTTCCTAAAGACAGTGGTGTGGCAGCGACTGCACAACAGACAACTTGGTCAGGTGGGAGTTCATTTTCCACACAAGCAGACTGTTGCATGTGTATTATTGTTTCCTGCCCACAAATTCCATTATGGTTGACTGACTATGGAGCAGAGGATAAGAGGGAAAAATAGTCTGAGCAAGAGAAGCAGTAGTTAATGGTGATGATGATGAGAACAATGATGCTGTACTGCTTGTGTATGTGGCCTGGTTGCTAGAATGATGACAGAGAAAAGGTGGACAGAGGACAGAAATTTTCTGATTGCTGGCCAGTTTGCTTTGTCCGCTGGATCAGGTGATGCCATCTCATGTAGTTCCTACAGTAGGGCTTGAGCGCCCGTGGCTTATTTTTATTCGGCAGAGCTTTCACACACTGCAATAGTGTTGTCTGCAGCCACTGTGGACAATAATTTCTATAAAAGTAATACCTGCACAGAGCTATCACCAGTTGAGCTTACGATAGGTCTGACATTTTGAGACACAATCAGTTGCATCACCGTTTCCAAAGCTGACCACACTAGAAGCAGATCTGTCCCTGACAGTTTTTTTTTTTTATATCAAGCATCAACATCTCTTGCAGTGACTGAGATGATGAGTAAGCCTTCCAGTCTGCAATAATAATCTGTCATCAGCAGGGATAACTGTGGCCTGCTACATCTATTGGACGGGCGGCTGGTGCCGACTGTGCTGCTGCTTGCACTACTACAGCCATCCAGATTCTCACTTGTGGATGATGTGGCATGGGTTTTTTGTTTTTCCATTACCCACCCATGGCCACATTGCTGTTCACCAGACATTTTGAAGCCAAGTTAAATAGAGAAATCACACTTTAACGCTGAGCAGTCCAGTACAATATAACAGACTCGTGATATTAGATCATTAGATTAGGTACACTGTGATGGATGACATTTTTTAAATAAAATTTGCAATATTTTTTTTTAAACAAAACACACAATTGGACACAAAACCATATGTTGCAGCAAAAATACTGTATATATTAACTGTAATGCTGCAAGATATGTCTGGTCAGATTTACTACACTTATTATTAAAAGAAGAAACTTTGCAACAGGTTTCTTGAGAAAAAAAACCTGCACGATTGAGCAGGGCCTACATCACAAATATAGGCTGACTGTGACACTGAATGATATATCTGGGTCAGGTTTGTCACATTTATTAAATAACCTCAATTAAAGAAAAAGTGCATATGTACCAAGGTTATTAAAAACAGGATAATAAATGGTAATAGTAAGAAGCAAATATTCCACAAAGTAAATATCACAAAGAATGAGCCAAACATTGACCAGATTTAATACAAAGGTAATAAACCATTGTTACTGATGAAATCAGAATGGGAATGGTCCACCCAAACGTGTATTTAGACAACTGCCTTTGTCTGGGGGTGGTGCTCCTTTGTGTCACTTGCCCATTTATCAGAAAAGGGAACCAATCTCCAAATACCTAGTTCAGGTGTATATGGAAACTACTCAATCAACTCACTGTTTAATTATATGGCTCATTCCACTCGTGTCCCAGAAGGCAGTCCTACTTGTGGAAGATAGGCATTTCATGAAATGAACTGTGCTTGAGACTGTCTACAGACCCTCTATTTATACATGTACTTGCTTCATATACTCATGGAATGTAGTCCTATTTATGCAGTGTAACTCATTTTTATGCATTTTTAACATATTGTTTTCAATTATCCTAATAAAGTATGGTATTTTTTTAATAACCTTGGGACATATGCACAATTTTTTTAATGGGGATGTAGTTGTAGTTTAGATTTATATTTATTTCAGTTCACACTGTAATATAGCATATTTTTCACTCTATAAGACACACCTAGGTTTTAGAGGAGGAAAATAAGAAAAATATATTTTTTATCACAGCTCAGCTCAGATCCCAATGTTAATCAGACCTCAGAACAGACCACCAATGATAATAAGAAGATGTTACTAAGACCCCCAATCAGACCTCAGATTATCCCCCCAATGTTAATAAGGCTCCTATTCATACCTTTATATTAATAAGCCACCATATTAATCTAACCTCAAATCAGACCTCCATGCTAATGACCCCCATATAAATCAGACCTCAGATCAGACCTCCATGTTAACGACGTCATATTAATCAGACCTCAGATCAGACTTCCATGTTAATGACCCCCATATTAATCAGGCCTCCATGTTAATAACCCCCATGTTAATCAGACCTCAGTCTCAGTTAATCAACTGACAGGCTAATTTTCCCACTCACTTTTCACTGGAGTGTAAAAATCCAAACTATCACAAAAATGTTTTGCACAGATAAGCCTAAAAAGTTACAATTCCCTATTTGGCAACATTTTGGAGCAAGAATTTTATAGTGCAGAGCTACATAAATTCCTCCATGGTCTGAACAACTGTTGACTAATAAAAGTTACTTCTTTTTTTTACAAGAAAGGACTTCAACATACAGTATTTTCAGTTATTTAAACTAGAAATTAAATTCAAATAGAAACTACCTACTTCCATTAGTTATGACCAATATATTACAATTTATTAAAGATAAAGTTTTATATATGGTATGCTATACCATACATCAGATTGAATACTCCGGTCTATCACATCTCGCTTACTCTACACAATATATATGCATGTCATGTATATGCTGCGGGTTGAGTGGGTTCTATGACTATTATTGAACGTTGAGTCCTGAAGCAGAGGCAGGGAGGAAGGACTCTCAGTGTGACCAAGTGACAGAACAAAACAGCAAAAAGAAAGCTAGATAATATGGCTGACAGTGGTTGCTGTCAGATACAGTATCCACTTACTGTCCTAGAAATTTCTGTCTGAAGCACTAATTGACATCTTTTCTCACTACTAAATAAATGTAATCCCTAATCTTTCCTCATACCATAACTAAGATGCTCCATGCACCATTATCAGTTTGGTTGCTCTTCTTTTTTAACTCCTGGACACCCTTTATATTGACTGGTGCCTAGAACTTGGCTATATCTGGCATAAGAATGAATAGAGCGGCATGGCGCATGCTCGATCCCATACAATGGGACACAGAGCCCCTTTGCTTGTGATCTGTAGGGTCCTATCTAGGATATCTGGGCTGTCATTGGTCGGCAACTGCAAAGGGAACTGCCACCAGCAGATCTTGATGATTTGTGTGCCCAAGTACATTCCTCAGACAACCATTAGCAATTTCATTGATAGCATGACAAGGTGTGTAAGTACATGTACTGTATTTCTGTGTGTTGTACTCATACTCGATACTGACTTAATTGAAATGTTTTGCTTCCATTTGTTTTTACCAATTGTATATCATTTATATGTCTATCAATCCTGTGATTTACATAATTCCAGGACTTTTCCTTCTGGGTGTCGCAATTTCAATGTTGAAGAGTGTATATAGAAATCTAGTGTTCAAACCTGTACATTATCACCATTTGCATTTCTCAGATCTGCAAGTACTAGTTCTAATATTTATTATTTAATGCTAATATTTTATTTACTATACTTACCGTGAAGCTTCAACTCTATACCAAGAATCATCATTGATGTCTAAGTTAGGATATTCAACTCGGCCAACTCCTGATCCTACATCCCATAAGAAGTTCACCTTGCCTTTCCTCATTTCAATTGCTAGGAAGTCAGTCTACAAAGAGCAACAACATACAATGTTAATTCAATCATACTACTTGTGAATATGCAAAACTAAGATACTATGTGGAATATATATATATATATATTTATAGTATTAATGAGCAAAGATTTAAAAAATTCGAATATATATATATATATGTATATATAGTATTGATGAGCAAAGTTTTCAAAAATTCGATTCAGCTACTTTGCCAAAATTCGCTAAGAAATTCTATTTGCTACGAATTACTTCATAACAAATCACATTCCATTGTATGGAGAGTCTGAGAGTCACATTCAGCCTATCAGGGGGTTAATCAGGGGTTAAAACAAAAAAAATGTATGCTCACCTCATCCATTTGGCCGTCGCAGCCATCTTTATTGAAGAAAATGTGCCAATTCTTGTGCACACTGATGTGATGATGTCACCACCTCATCACGCTGGGTGGGCGCGGTCCCACTGTGATGACTTGGTGATGTAACATATCAGAGTGTGTGCCCTCCCAGCGTGATGACTTGGTAACGTAACATATCAGAGCGTGCGAGAATTTCTTCAATAAAGATGGTCGCGATGGCCTCTCCGCGATCAAATGGATGAGGTGAGTATTTTTTTTATTTTTTGTTACTGCCATTTCAGGAAACATTTATTCGTTACCACGATGTGCCAAGAAATCCGGATTTGTGGCAAATTTTATTTTTCCGGAAATTTGGACCGAATTCCACTTTGATTTGCTTAACACTATATATGTGGGATATACAATACATTATTTTAGTTTATTTCATTTCTAAACAAATGTGATATGATAAATATAGCATTAGGGGCAGAATGACTCAGAATGACCAGAGTAAGCATATAACTTCATATTGTATAAAAGTAAGAATTTTAGAAAATCCAAAATGTATATAAAAATGGTTATCTGTTTTCTTGTAAATGGATTTAACCCCTTCTCAGTGCCATACATGTACGATGGAAAGAGGGGTTTAAAATATGGCACCCACTATGTCGCAGCAGGTGCCATAGTCACCAGGTCTCTGCTGTTTCAACTAGCAGAGGCACGGGCTAATTTCTGTGACTGGAGATAACACTGATTGGAGACATTTAACTCTTTAGATGGAATCAAAATTCTAAAAAATCGGAAACTTGTGGTGCTGATTTCTGGCTTACGAGAAAGATGTACATGTCTTTCTAAATAAGGCAGATTGTATATTACGTATTTCATCCTATCAGTTATTTTAACTGATTTATAACTTAAAGCAGTATTATGTTTTATATTCCTTTGAGCATTGATGTCCCAGCACAGAATTGTGGGAGAAGAACCATTGATGTAATTTTCCTGTAATTTCATTAAACATCTTAGGCTACTTTCACATCTGCGCTTTTCCTTTCCGCTATTCGGATCCGTCATAGGATCTCAATAGCGGGGGAAAATGCTTCCATTTTCTCCCCACTTATTGTCAATGGGGACAAAACTGAACTGAATAAAACGGAGTGCTCCAGAATGTATTCCATTCTGTTTGGTTGCGTCCCCATCGCGAACAGAATAACGCTGCAAGCGATGTGCTGCCGAGCAAGACGAATCCGTCATGACTCACAATGGAAGCCAATGGGGATGGATGCGTTTTCTCTGACACAATAGAAAATGGATCCGTCCCCCATTGACTTTCAATGGTGTTCATGACGGATCCATCATTGCTATGTTAAAGATAATACAACCAGATCCATTCATAACAGATGCAGATGGTTGTATTATCAGTAACAGAAGCAATTTTGCTGATCCCTGATGGACCCAGCAAAAACGCTAGTGTGAAAGTAGCCTTATAAGATAGATTTAACTGCTTTCACGAATACTGATTTTCTTTAGGATTTTTCTCTAGGAAGCACAATTAAGGTACCAGTGGCACCTGAATGCCTCTTAGGAGACAAATCTGAGGGGGAAGGGGGGCAGTAGGAATTTTGTTGAACCTGTGAAAAGTTGAGTTGGAGGACATGTATGATTCCAGGTTGCAGAGTTTTTGTTTCTGAAGGGACCCTGGAAACACATGAAAACATCAGACACTCATGCTGATGGTGGGCACTCTGCAAGAGTCAATGACAGATGACGCACTATGGCTTATTTTATGAAACAACTTGTGACGAAGAAAGGATAAATAAAAAAATAAAATCAAGCTATAAAATATGATATCCTGGTATTATGTACTCATAGGAAATCTGTCACAATGAACATGGCATCTGATCTCTGGGTAGTCTGTTGTAGAGCAGGAGGAGCTGAGCAGATTGATTTATAGTTCTGAGAGAAAACAGTCAGCAAAATTTAGAATTAATTTATTCTAATCCCTGCTTATTCTGGGTCTAGGGGGTCCAGATGGTCATCATATCAGTGATTGACAACCTTCCTTATATAAGTTTACATAAAGTTTACATAGTTTACATTAAGATAAAGCAATCAGTAGATAAGACCCCCCACTGGACTCCTAAGTTCAAAATGAGCAGGAAAGAAAAATAAAAAAATTAACATTATTTTGAATCTTTTACCACAAAACTTTTAGTCTTCTCTGTGTGTTTAACGTGTTAAGCATCAAGTTAAAGAGTGCTACATATCAACACTATCATTACTTACAAATTTGTTGCTCCCGAGATAGAACAGAAGATTGTCAGGAGTACTTGTTTTTACATTTAAAATGATGGTGTTATATCTGCCTTTCTTAATGTCAGGTTTATAAGTACGAATGCAGTCCCCTCCAGATGACACCGAAACTTTGATCTGCAAGCACAAACAACAAGTTGAGCATTACAGGAACTAATTTACATCGACATGTATCCTTTAACTGCAAGAATATTGATCAAAGTAACTCATTTTTAGTACTTTTTTCTAAGGATTTGTAAAATTTATAAGAGTTTCGCACTGAAATCATATCCAGATGCCTGAAAGGTGCTTTGAAGTGGCACCCAGCAGAGAGACTATGCAAGAAAGGGTGGGTTCACATCAGCGTTATGTATTCCGTTATGGCTTTCCGTTATAACATGGTTATAACGGAAATGAACAGAATCCAGAAGTCAAAACGAAAGACTTTAAGAGGCATTCCGTTTTGATCCGTCATAATAGAAGTCTATGGGAATCATAACGGATCCATCTGGTTCCCATTATGCAAGACGGAAAACATAGTCCTGTCGACAGGACTTTTTTGTCGGTTCTGCATAACAGGAACCAGACGGATCCGTTATGAGTCCCATAGACTTCTATTATGACGGAAAACAATATGGAATGCCTTTTAAAGGCTTCCATTTTGCATTCTGTCATAATACAAGTCTATGGGCAGCATAACTGATCCGTCCTGGTTTCCGTTATGCAGGACTGGACTCCTGCATACTGTATCCGTTATGCTTCCCGTAGACTTATATTATGAAGTATCAAAATGGAATGCCTCTTAAAGGCTTCCGTTTTGACTTCCGTCTTATGGATTCTCTTATTTTCCGTTATAACCATGTTATAACGGAAAGCCATAACGGAATACATAACGCTGATGTGAACCCACCCTAAATGTGCCTTCCCTGCTTTTCACTAGATATACTGAGACGCTCAAGTTGTAATTTCTGAGACAAACATAGGCCAACATGAAAGAGGATTTTGGCAATGTAAAACCATATATAAATGTATAGGATGTCTGTAGTGTATTGCTTTAAAATATCTGAATTATCTAGCAAATTTATATAGAAAATCCAGCAAACTAATATTTTTCTATATAGTCTGTAAGTACTGCATGTATTATTTCCTCAGTTGCAGTATATGGTCTGCACAGACTAATTCTGCACTAAAAAGTATTCAGCACTTCCTCCAATATAGATATTGCTGCTTATATAATATCGAATTAAAGAAAGCATGCAACTTTCAGACCACACAAAGTGCAATTTCAAAGATGTGCATTTAATATGGAAGGCTCTTTAATCAAGTCAGAAATATGCTACAGGTGGAAATACCTTGAACATACATGAATGAAAATTAATTGATTGGAATGGTTGACATAGAAAATTAAAACCAAGAGGATTGATGTAAGAAAATACATGTTTAAAACTTATCAGAATAATTAGGAGGTAATATCAAATAAATTGGGAAAATAACGAAAATAAAATATTGCCTAGGATAATTTATATTGGCTATGCGAGGCGAGGATACGAATACTGTAACTGGAAATAATATAATTTACAGTGACAGGATGACATTATAAACCATGAAAGATGAGGTTCCATTACTTCAGACACAGTAAAATGCCCTTGGGAGAAATAAAAAAAAAATATATATTTGAAATAATTTATTTCATGAGTCGTTTATGATTCATTATACAAAGCATAATTATTAACACCTTTGCTGCCAGAGCAGGATAGTGTTAAAAATGTGCTTAATACACACATGCCTGTGATTGGTAATGTTGCAATTAAATCAAATCTATCTATCTATCTCTATCTAATTACCTATCCATCATTACGCTGGCAGCCTTTATCTGCCACTTCGCTCACCGTATGTCTGTCTGTCTTGTGTGTATGAGTGAATAGGTGCTTATTTCATTATATCTCTACTCTGTTTCAGTTCTGCGGGGGTTACACCCTTCTCTTCTTGCTGTGTGTTCTGCTGTCCAGCTTCTGACTAATGAACTCATTACCTGATCTTCAGGTCCAGTTCTGCAGTACTTTGCCAAAATAGCTATAACCTCTTTGTTCCTATGTACTGACTGCTGCTGGATTCCTGGACTTTGACACTTGCTGCCTGCCCTGACCTCAGCCTGTATCTTGACCATGAGTATTGCCATGTCTCCTGGTGCCTCACATTGATTTCTCTGATCCTGATGGGTCAGCATTATTTCATGAACTCACCAGATATAGGTCTAAAAATATTTAAGAATCATAATATTCCCCCCATTTTTTTCCTTTTCCAGATGCCCATTACAGAATCTTTAGAGTCTTTGCACTTCATAATGATCTTGTGAACCTCATGCCCAAAACATCATAAAACCAAAGGACCATGATGAGTTACCAGATCCAGCAAAGAAGAAGGTATGGACAGTGTTTATTTCAACTTACTAAATAAAAAAAATACTAATTTCCAGTGGGTCGTTTCAAGGATCACTTCTCTGCCCCATCAGCACTTACATCTATCTAGTGTATGACAGGTACGCTTAACGACACTGTATATATGCCACAGCTATTGATCTTATATAATAATTAGTGGCTGCAAAACACTGGAAATGGCAATAATCATACATTTATTTCACTACCCTGAGGAAACTCTATGAATGTGATTGATTTTGGCACATTGTAGTGTCATGGCATGTTCCAGGGGTGGCCAACCCGTGGCTCTTGAGCCGCATGCGGCTCTTTGCTTCTTCAAGTGCTGCTCTAGCTGTAGAGCCGGGAAACAGTCAGGCCGGATCACTCTCCACCCCATGCTCAGATCTCTTTTCCTGATTGGACACTGTCGCTACTTTGCAGCTCCAGCTCACTCTCCACTACGTCCTAATGCACACAGTGCGAGACCGTAATACGTGGAGACACGCACTATGACCTGACGTTGTGCTCAACAGGTCACAGTGGAGAGCGTGTCAGACCTGCAGAGTAGCAGGAGTCCAGCGCCTGATCAGGAGAGGGAAGGGATTTTTTAAAATTATAGATCTAAGCATGGGGGTCTGATCTGAGCATGAGAGGTCCTGATCTGAGCATGGGGGGGGGGGGTCCTGATCTGAGCATGGCGATGGTCCTGATCTGAGCATGGGGGTGGTCCTGATCTGAGCATGGGGGACCTTGTTTGAGCATGGGTTGGTCAGGTCTGAGCATGGGGGGTCAGATCTGAGAAGGGGGGAGATCTGAGCATTGGAGGGGGGAGATTTGAGCACTGAGGGTCTGGTACTGGGAGACTGATTTGTGTTGTCTGATCCGAGCATTGGGGGTCTAATTTGGAGGTCTGACGAGGTTTGGGGATCTTATTTTAGGTCAGATGAGGATTGGGGATCTGATATGAGGTCTGATGAAAAATAATTTTGAAAAAAATTTTTCTCTGCTAATAAAAAATAATAAAAAAATATTTTTATCAGACCTCAGATCAGATGAAAAATATTATTTTTTCTTATTTTTCTTTGTTAAAACCTAGGTGCATCTTGTAGGGCGAAAAATACAGTGACTCGTGTGTAAATGTATATCTTGTGGCTCCTGGGAGTCATACGTTTTTTAATTTGACTCTTTGTGTTTGTAAGGTTGGCCACCCCTGGCCATGTTCCATCAGCTTAAAAAATACACTGGTTTATTGATACACGGTTTTTACCTATGTCCATACTAACCAGAACCAGCTGCTAATTTCTAATCATTGAAGCACTACACAACACAATTCTTTCAACTGAATGTACTGCGATTTAATAGACTTACAGAATTAGCTTGTTTGCGTGCTTGATTTATCAGCTCCTTGATCTGAGAGATATTTTTGCCCAGGTTATCCTGAAGCTCCTTAATAGGTTTTAGTTTATCCAATAAACGATCAGCCTCTTTTTCGAGCAGCTTTACTCTTTCGCCAGCATCTGTAACTGTAGCACATCAAATGAAAAATTAAAGTTCATACAGCTACTTTGAAACATTGCATGGAGTTAGAATATTAAGTGCTTAGAACACAATAGACTACCTCTTATATTAGAAAACTATTTTAGAAATCTTCCACTTTATAAAATGTGTTAGAACATACAATGATATTTTCAGGATAATAAAGTTCAAAGGGTCTGTTCACATTTACTCTACATTCAGCATTGGCACATGCACCAAATGTAGCCATAAGCCATCATTCACCAGATGAAGGCTAAACAAGTGTAGGACTACCTTCCTATACAGTGTGACACTGTAAAAAAAGTTTGGTATGGTATTACGTCGGAGGTATACATTGATATTCCTGACATATAACTCAGAAGAACTGTAGCCATATGTCTAGTGAAAATCAATTTCACTAAACTTTTGGTCCTATTTTTCCTATCTTGTGGCTTCTTCAGATACGAAAGTTGCTAATGTGCTTTTACAGAACACAAACCCTGGATCTCAGACTCTTGGATTTTTGAACATAACTGTACTTTAGTAGTAGGATGCTTTTGTGCTTTCCATTTTTAGACTCCCAGAGGCAGACTATAGGCACAGTCTTTCTGTGCCAATAGGTAAAGCCATCCCTGCCTCTAATTTTAGTGATCATTTTTAGTCAAACAATTCAGATACAGTGCAGATCTGTGTACAGAACATTTGCAAAAAATCTGCACAAAAAGCACACAAAAACCGCAAACAAACCTGCACTATTTATTATGTTTTTGTGCCGTTTTTATGCAGTTTTGGTGTGGATTTGACGTTGTTTCAGCCACAATTCTCACCATTCCTAAACACAGATGCCAGCCATGTGTGTTCCGCATTTTGTGGAACGGAACATCCCATCCTATGATAGAAATTCATATTCTTGTACACAAAAGAGACAAGAATAGGACATGTTCTATTTTTTTTATTTGCGGGGCTGTGTGTTCTGTCCGCATCTTTTGCGGCCCCAATAAAGTGAATGGGTCCGTATCCAAGGTGCAAAAAAAAGGTGGCTCGGATGTGGACCAAAACAACGGTCGTGTGCATGAGGCCTAAGGCCTCATGCACACGGATGTTTTTTTTTTGCGGTCCGCAAAAATGGTTTCCGTTGTTCCGTGATCCGTGTCCGTTTTTTCATCCGTGGGTCTTCCTTGATTTTTGGAGGATCCACGGACATGAAAAGTGAAAAAAAAAACTAAGTCAAGTTTGCATTGAAAATGATAGGAAAAACGGACATGGATCACGGACGCGGATGACTATCTTGTGTGCATCCATGATTTTTCACGGACCCATTGACTTGAATGGGTCCGTGAACCGTTGTCTGTGAAAAAAATAGGACAGGTCATATTTTTTTCACGGACTGGAAAAACGGATCACGGACACGGAAGCCAAACGGTGCATTTGCTGATTTTTCCACGGACCCATTGAAAGTCAATGGGTCCACGAAAAAAGACGGAAAACGGAACAACGGCCGCGGATGCACACAACGGTCGTGTGCATGAGGCCTAACACAGTGGAAACTAAAAGTAAAGCAGCGTATGTGACAGCTTTTGAAATATGCTACTTGCGTGAGGATCCTTTAATGGTTATATCTTATTTTTCATAGATATTTTGAGCCTTGCTCCCATTTGCATCTCTGTGTGTCACTTTGGCCTACTGTACCAAGACACACAGCTTCAAAACAAGCGATTAAAAAGTGTAATAACTCAGGTTGAAGCAGCAGAAACAGCAAAATTTCTCTTTCATGAGAACAAAAATGAACTTGATTTGCAATTTAGATACTGATGTGGTGTGAAATGCTTTATCTAAAGATCTATTATGCTCTGCTACAGCATCATTTCCTGTTATTATCACTCCTAGCACAGAGTAAATTGGAAGAATTGATACAAATCCATGTAGCATATAGCAAATGTAATGTTAATTTCATCGAAAAACACTTTTTTCCCCTTACTTGTTTGGACACATTGCATGAAAAGATAAAAACTATGCATTACCAGCATTGAGAATGACACTAGCCTTTTTTTTAAATGAACTTGTGTTTCATCCAGGACCCTCTATGTACAATTAAGTGCAAAACAATGTCATTACTGCTTGATAAACCGTAGCCCATAGTCAATGTTCCTTGTATGATATTTTTACTTTTTAATGAGTAAGGGCTCATGCACATGGTCATAGCCGTTTTTGCAGTTTGCAAACTTCGGATCCGGAAAACACGAATACCGGCTGTGTGCCTTCCTCATTTTGCGGAATGGTGAATCCTGGCCTCTTTAGAACTGTTCTATCATGGTCCATAAAACGGACATCTTAGGAATGGGACATGTTCTATTTTTTTGTGTGGGCCAGAGAACGGACATGTGCTGTCCGCATCTTTTGCGGCCCTATTGAAGTGGATGGGTCCGCATCCGACCCGCAAAAAATGCTAAACAGATGCAGACCAAGACTATATTCATGTGCATGAGCCCTCAAGCTGATTGAGTGAGGAAAAAAAGACTGGATGTCAAATTAAATCTTACCACAGTAATCTGAGCCACAGTATTCTACTTTAATGTAACACCTCCTACTGAAAACATGTTTAAAGGGGCTATCACACAAAAAGTACTATAAAACAAATAAGGCATTCCGAATGAAGTATTATTATAGTTTACATGCAATAAGAATATTGTATGGTTTTTATGTACATAATATTTGCCTCTCTGGTATTGTCCCCTGCTGTTTATCCTTCAGGCCCACCTTCTCCTGCATTCTGTGGTGGACTAACATGCTCAGTATCTTCCCTGCTCCTTTCCTCTCAGTGCTGGTGTATAGTGATGGACGACATCGGCCAGGATGATTCGCGAACGCGATTCACTTTAATGGCAGGCGAACCTGAAAAACCTTCAGGTCATATTTGCAGCCACCAAATACTTACTAGAAGTGCACAAATAGTCCCACAACATGGACAGTGACATATTAGAGGGGGATCAATGACAAAAATTCCCACAAAAAATATCTATTTTAATTATGGGCCATTTTTATGCGTCTTAAAGGGAAATTGTCAAAAATATGCCCTGCTGGAGCCTAGAAAAAATTTATTTTACGCCACGGAAGTACAGGCCCTAAAAATTAGGCATTCATCTGACATAGAAGAAATTGTGATTATGTGGCTCGATGTACATTATGCGGTCACTGAATAACAATTTTACTGTAACCCACTGGAGTACAGGCCCCAAACATTAGGCATTCACTGTACCGAAAAGATCAAGTGATTATGTGGCTGGAGGTATATTAGACGGTCATTGGATATCAATTTTACTGCAGGCCAGTGGAGTACGGGCTCCAAACATTAGGCATTCACCTGACAGAAAGGATCAAGTGATTATGTGGCTGGAGGTATATTAGATGGTCATTGGATAACAATTTCACTGTAGGCCAGTACAAATACATGTCAAATACATATTTTTAAAAGAACTAAAAATATAAAATTGGCTAAAGAAATCCCCCCTCTTGAATAAACACCAAATGATAATAGGTGAAATTCAATAACACGTGGTCATCACAGGTGTTGAATTCCTCCGAGGCCCCAACAATCAAGCATTCACCGTACAGAAAAGATCAAGTGATTATGTGGCTGGAGGTATATTAGACGGTTAATGGATATCAATTTTACTGCAGGCCAGTGGAGTACAGGCCCCACACATTAGGCATTCACCGGACAGAAAAGGCCTTTTATGCCGCTGTATTTACTTAAGACAGGGACCATTCTTTGTTCTGGGTGGTGGTGTATATGTGTGTGCTGGCATGAGGAAATTCAATTAAACATGGTCATCACAGGTGTTGAATTCCTCAGAGATCCATGCATCATTCACTTATAGAAATGTGAGGTAGTCCACACTGTCGTGAGCTAGGCGAGTGCGCTTATCGGTCACGATCCCCCCTTTTGGACAGGACACTCACTGAAAGCCAGTATATCTATCCCCTCTATCAGTATTTTGTGAAAGCAGGTATATAGAACCCCTTAATGAGTATTTGCTGGAAGCTGGTATATCAAACCCCTTAATAAATATTTTGTGGAAGCTGGTGTATCGCAGGTCTCAATGAATATTTTGTGGAAGCCGGTGTATCACACCCCGCAATCAGTATTTTGTGGAAGCAGGTATATCAAACTCCTTAATCAATATTTTGTGGAAGCAGGAATATCGCACCCCTTAATCAGTTTTTCTTGGGGCAACAGGTATATCACACCACTTGCAATTAGTTACTTCAAATAGCGTTTGTCCCTCTATCTAGCTGCGGTATCTCAGCAGAACCGCACACAACTGCTGCACAATACAAATGCACTATAATATACTTTCTATGTAAGAATGTATATTATAGGTATATCACACCCCTCATTTTTTTTTTTTTTTGGGGGGGGGCAACTGGTATATCACAACAGGTGCAATTAGTTATTCCAATAGTGTTTGTCCCTCTGTATAGCTGCAGTATCGCAGGAGAACCGCACATAACTGCTGCACAATACAAATGCACTATAATATACTTTCTATGTTAGAAAGTATATTATAAGTATATCACACCTATCGATGGAACACCTATACCAACCCTTAAAAGGACTTTTGTGGCCCTATTAGCTAGCGTTTTGTGTCCCTAACAGTCTGTCTCTGCTCCACACAGCAACCTCTCCCTACACTGGCAAAAAACTGAATGTAAAATGGCTGCCAGATCGGGTTTATTTATAGGGTAGGGGGTGTGTCCATGTGCTGAAGCGTCTCAATTGGCTGTCCTGTCCCACCTGATGGATCTGTCATGGGTTAAAAATTGGCACAATGCAAAAGAATATGGCGCCGGCGGACATCGCCATATATTCGCTTGTTCGGTGAACCACGAACGAGCAAAGTTCGCCGCGAAACGACCGCCGGGCGAATTGCAAGGCCATCTCTACTGGTGTAGTGATCTTATAAAGCAGGCAAAGCGGCCCAGAAACCTTTCATTTATTTATGCCTGCTTCTAAATTCATAGAAATATACAGCTATATCTCTCCCAAGATAATGGAGAAGAAAATTAGTTAGTGTGTGTGTGTGTGTGTGTGTGTGGAGGGGGGTGGAGGGTGAGGGGAGCTTTACATACCATAATGCTATAGTTCAGTGATGGCTACTCCAGCTGTGGTGAATCTACGACTCCCAGCATGCTCCATTCATTTCTGTGGAGTTCTGAGAACAGCCAAGCATTTGTGCATCTTTGGAGTTGTAGTTTTACCACAGGTAGAGTGCTGGAGGTTAGCCATCATGGCTAGTTGAATCCCTGGTGGTATGAGTGAGTGTCTATTTTCTTTGCAGGAGAGGAAAGGGTTAACAAGAGCTGATTGCAATGCATTCTGGGAGATGTAGGTGTTGGGTTATCTCATTTGAAAGGAAAAACAGAAGCCCACCAGATAATAGGATTAAGACAAAAAAGTGAAAATTACCTTGGAAAGCAGTGTTGTTTTTTATTTTTTTTATTTACATAGTTAAAATGATGGTGTGCATCACGCCAGAAAAGTAATAGTGTGGTATAGCCAGAAAAATGTATATGAAAAGAAAATCTATGTGAGAAATCTATGTCAAACTAAAAGCAGGTTCAAGTCCCCTAAGGGAACTAATAAAAAAGTAAATATCAGTTGAATAGTTAAAAAAATTCTAAATATAAATATATAACATGTACAGAAACTAGGTTTATATGAGACATAAATGTCTACAATAAAAAAAGTGATGTTTTTGCAATGCTTTTCTTTGTTAATGGGCACAACATATGCCAAAAAGAGTGTCATTTTGGCATGCATTTAGCATGCATTGGTATATCTTTTTCACACAGCAAATGGTTCCATAATTAGTAGCTTAAATAAGAGGTATCAGGAATGTAAATGGTATAGCACTAACAAAATACATCAACTAAAAGATGGTAAAAGTATAGCTGAGGTTGAATTTCTTAGTATTAGTCTAACAGATTCTGAGTGAAGCCATATTCATAGAATAAATGTTCTTATTTAAAAAGAAGAACATTGAATTATTCAGTTTCCAGCTATAGAGCAAAACTTCTATTCAAGGAAATATAAAAAAGCTTTTCTATCCACATTAAGATTTCCTGATGCTTTCAATTTTTCTTTATCGATTCACAGAAAACTTTCCCTGGCTAGCTCATTTAGAGTGGTTGTTGAGAATTTACAGTTTAAAGGGAATCTGTCACCAGTTTTATGCTGCTAGGTTCCAGCACATGCCAATGACTCCCCATACTCATGAGCTCCCAGCTGTCCCTGACCACATGCCTGTGACAGTTTTTTCCAACTGAATCAGCAGCAGGTTGGTGGGAAGAGCAAGGGTCTCATGAATGTTCGGGACTCATAATAATTAGAGATGAGCGAATCGAAGCTGACGAAAAAATTCGATTTGCACCGAAGCTGAATTTCCTCTTGCTTCGTGGTAACAAATCACATTTTTTCCTAAAATGGCTGCTGCACGTGTGAGGACATGGAGAAAGGAACTGTGGAAAGGTGGGATCACCCATAATGCCATGCATGCCAATCAGCAGTGATGTCACAGCCCACTAAATAGCTTCAATAGATAACAGGTCGGCACTACCTTTTTGAAGTTGCCGTGCACGTGTCAATGAATTGGCGTCCGATGAAACAATGTAGCAAAAAGACCGGCACTTCGCAGAATTTTAATCAGGAATTCGATTTATTGGTCACATATTATTTCATAGTGACGCGTTTCAGCACCAGTGTGCTTTCTTCAGACTATATACAAACATCTCACATGCAATCTTTAAATAGGCAAATGAAATACAGAGGAACTGACATCATCAGCAAGACTCCTCCCCCTCATTGACGATAATGGCCATATAATGAAAAGTATATAGTGGGATGTTATCCAATTCATTTGGTAATCAATTCCGCTAGGAAAAAAAAGAAAATACATTTATAGACTATAAACAAGCAGGATACATCAAAGGAAGCTAGACACATTGTATTCACGATTGAGACCCCTGGGTTCCATCGTCTGTAAACAATGGATCCAGTAGGCCTCTCTTTTTAGTAGCAATTTATTACTGTCACCTCCACGACGGGGAAACAAAACACCCTGAATAATTTGATACCGTAGTTGTGCAATATTATGCTTTTTTTCGTGAAAATGAAGGGGTATTGGAAGCAGTGAATTACCTTTTCTGATAGTAGATTTGTGCTTACTCAGTCCGTCCTTCGTTCTCATTGAGGTTTCCCCCACATATAATAATCTACATGGACACTTAAGAATGTAAATCACAAATCTACTATCAAATGTAAATGTGCCCCTTATCGAAATCCTTTCACCTGAATGTAGATGAGAAAAACATGGGCCCTTAATGACACTAGAGCAATTCACAGAGTTGAGACAGGGAAATGTACCTTGTCTAGGGGAAGACAAGGTGCTTTGTCTTTTTTCTATTCTATTACTGCCCACATCCGCCCGAACTATTTTATCTCTGATATTATCGGCACGTTTATAACACATCATAGGTGGTCTCTGAAACTCACCTATCTGTGGGTAGGATTTAGATAAAATGTGCCAATGTTGATTAACAATAGTCCTCAGGCGTTGGGTCCATGGGTGGTATTTAACCACTAAAGGGATCCTTGTCTCCTTTTTATTTTTAGCCACCTGTGTAATGTCAACCTTATCTCACTGTGCCTTCAATAACTCCAGGGGGTAGCCTCTCTCTCTAAATTTATGAGTCATGTCATCTAATCTTTTTTGACATGTGTCTGTATTACTAAAAATACGTTTCACCCTTTGATATTGAGAATAGGGAATAGATTGTTTTATGGATGCTGGATGACTACTAGAGAAGGCCAGCAAACTATTTCTGTCAGTGTTCTTAGTGAATAAATCTGTCTGTACCTTACCATCTGTCCCCTTGATCACCCAAGTGTCTAGAAATGAGATCCTATCCATATCTTGGTGTACTGTAAATTTCAGCTCCTCCCAGATGGAATCTAAATACATGATAAATTCCGGGGGGAATCGTACGTCGCCTCGCCATACGCAAAAAATATCATCGATAAATCGACGCCAAAATATACAATGTTGCTGATACAATAAATTAGAATAGACGAATTGGCTCTCAAAATACGCCATATATGTATTTGCGTATGGCGGTGCGACATTCGATCCTATCGCGGTCCCACGGCACTGCTGATAAAAGGAGTCTTGAAACAAAAAATTTTGATCAAGTACTATTCTCAAAAGTTTCAGGAAAAAATCTTTCTCTTTTTTTTTATATGTGCTTGTGTCTAAGAGACCCGCGACTGCTCTAATACCCTTCTCGTGTATAATTGACGTATAAAGACTGCACACGTCAAGAGTGACAAGTATGCAGCCTTCATCCACCTGAAGTGAGCCAATTCCTGACAGAAAATGGCTGGTATCACGTATATATGACGGTGCTTGTTGAGTTAAAGGTGTTAATACCTTCTCAAGATGAATGGCAGGAGACGAGAGAATGGTGTTTGTAGACACCACAATGGGGCGACCAGGAGGATTAATAAGTGACTTATGCACTTTCGGCAAAGTATAGAACACAGGAGTAATCGGATGTTGATTAATGAGAACTTGGTATCCACAACTCCACTCTCTTTAGCTTCATCGACCACCTTTTGTAGAATCTCTTTCATGCGATAAACAGGGTCATTTTGTAATATTTGGTATGTACTACTGTCCTGTAATTGTTGCAGGATTTCAGTGGCATAATATTCTTTATCTAAAACAACAATAGCCCCCCCCCCTACCCTGCCCCCTTATCAGCGGGTTTAAATATTAGAGATTTTTCATCTAACAAGTGATCAAGGGCATGTTTCTCTTCCACAGGTAAATTATGTTGTATATGAAACTTTCCTTGGGACAGATGGTAAGGTACAGACAGATTTATTCACTAAGAACACTGACAGAAATAGTTTGCTGGCCTTCTCTAGTAGTCAACCAGCATCTATTAAACAATCTATTCCCTATTCTCAATATCAAAGGGTGAAACGTATTGTTAGTAATACAGACACATGTCAAAAAAGATTAGATGACATGACTCATAAATTTAGAGAGAGAGGCTACCCCCTGGAGTTATTGAAGGCACAGCGAGATAAGGTTGACATTACACAGGTGGCTAAAAATAAAAAGGAGACAAGGATCCCTTTAGTGGTTAAATACCACCCATGGACCCAACACCTGAGGACTATTGTTAATCAACATTGGCACATTTTATCTAAATCCTACCCACAGATAGGTGAGTTTCAGAGACCACCTATGATGTGTTATAAACGTGCCGATAATATCAGACATAAAATAGTTCGGGCGGATGTGGGCAGTAATAGAATAGAAAAAAGACAATATACATTGTCTTCCCTGTCTCAACTATGTGAATTGCTCTAGTGTCAATAAGGGCCCATGTTTTTCTCATCCACATTCAGGTGAAAGGATTTCGATAAGGGGTACATTTACATGTGATAGTAGATTTGTGATTTACATTCTTAAGTGTCCATGTGGATTATTATATGTGGGGGAAACCTCAATGAGAACGAAGGACAGACTGAGTAAGCACAAATCTACTATCAGAAAAGGTAATTTACCGCTTCCAATAACCCTCCATTTTCACGAAAAAAAGCATAATATTGCACAACTACGGTATCAAATTATTGAGGGTGTTTCGTTACCCCATCGTGGAGGTGACAGAAATAAATTACTACTAAAAAGAGAGGCCTACTGGATCCATCGTTTACAAACGATGGAACCCAGGGGCCTCAATCGTGAATACAATGTGTCTAGCTTCCTTTGATGTATCCTGCTTGTTTATAGTCTATAAATGTATTTTCTTTTTTTTCCTAGCAGAATTGATTACCAAATGAATTGGATAACATCCCACTATATACTTTTCATTATATGGCCATTATCGTCAATGAGGGGGAGGAGTCTTGCTGATGATGTCAGTTCCTCTGTATTTCATTTGCCTATTTAAAGATTGCATGTGAGATGTTTGTATATAGTCTGAAGAAAGCACACTGGTGCTGAAACGCGTCACTATGAAATAAAATGTGACCAATAAATCGAATTCCTGATTGAAATTCTGCGAAGTGCCGGTCTTTTTGCTACAAAGCCCTCTAAATAGGGTCAGCCATCTTAGATTCTACCATTTACCAGTGTACTTAGTGCAGGGAGAGACAGCATCAGCAGTAGTGTTGATCGAGCAGTAGTGTTGATCAGGTGCTCGAGTAAAACAATGACGAATATTAAAAAAAACAAATATATAGCACTATATTCGATATAGTGCTATATATTTGTTTTTTAGAATATTCGTCATTTTGTTTCCATCTGAAGTCATGAATGATTCCTCCCTGCTTAAATTGCTTGACAAGGAACTTAAGCAGGGAGGAATCATAACTTTAGATGGAAAAAAATTATGAATATTCTAAAAAACTAATATATAGCACTATATTGAATATAGTCCTATATATTACTTTTAGAAACACACGCCTGTATTGATCGCGTAATATTTGCATATTACGCGATCATTACATTGCCGAATTTTCTAGTAAAAATTTTTTTGAATATAAAGAATATTCAAATTCGCGAATATTCGCCGAATATTCTACAAAATATTTGAGAAATATCGCGAATTCGAATATGACCCCTGCCGCTCATCACTACTGATGAGCAGCTTTCTTCACCCGCCTACTGAAGAAGCGACTCACCAGCAACTAGACATAGAGCAGAACCTGAACCAGCAGGTGGTGGCATACTTGGAGTGCACCCTACCAGCCATCATTGAAGATCCGCTGGACAACCAAACTGGATTTGTGGCCGCAACTGGCCGAGTTTGCCCTGGAAAAGCTGTCCTGCCCAGCCAGTAGTGTGGCATCAAAGCTGGTGTTTAGTGCGGCGGGGGCCATAGTTACCTTAAGAAGAACTGTCGAGAGACTGACCTTTGTAAAGATAATTCAGGCTTGGATCAGCCAGAATTTCCACTCACCAATGGCTGATGCATCAGACTAGATCATCCATGGTGCCACACCAACACTTTGACAAAAAAGACCAGTTTCTTCTGGCTACCTTCCTCAGCTACTATTCTGATGCTGCCACCCGCTACCTCCACACTATTTCACCTTGCCACTCTATGGTCTCCTCATGCTGCCACCTCCACACTATGTCACCTTTACACTATGTGATCTCCTCATGCTGCTGCCACTTCCACACTGTCACCTTGCCACTCTGTGGCCTCCTCATGCTGCTGCCTCCTCTACACTATGTCACCTTGTCACTCTGTGGTCTCCTCATGCTGCTGCCACCTCCAAAATATATCACCTTGCCACTCTGTGGTCTCCTCGTGCTGTGGCTAACTCCACACTATGTCACCTTGCCACTCTGTGGTCTTATGATGCTGCTGCCACCTCCAAACTGTCATTGTGCCACTTTGTGGCCTCCTCCTAATGCTGCTGCCACCACCTCCTGACTCTGTTATTGGGCCACTCTATGGTCTCCTCATGCTGATTCCACCTCACCACTATGTCATATGGCCACTCTGTGGACTTCTGTTGTTCCCACCCTCCCCACTTCATGACTTGGCCATATTTAGCCTTTTTGGCTTGGCTGACATCATCATTTAGTTGACCCTACTTCTGATCTGTCAGAAGGAAGGAAAAATTAGATGCACAATGGATCCTCTCTGTGTAGTAGCTATAAGGACTGTATAGTCCCATCAGAATTGGCTTATGATTTGGTAGCCAAAAGCAGGAATGGGTAAAAAACACAGAAGACATGCACATATTCTGTTCAGGTGTCATCTCTGTTTTGGATCCACTGACCAAATGCAGACTGAGTGAAGGCGGATGCTCCACAGACAGGATCCGTTTTTTGTGGGTTACTGTTCTGACGGATCAGAGGAAGGGGAAAATAATCTGTGACATCAACACAAACTTACTGTTGAGACCATCTCCACTCTGTTGGGGGGCTCTACTTGTATAACAGCTTAATAGAACAGGCTCTTGACATCTACGTGGAATCAGCTGACAATGGTGTAAAAGGAGTGCACTACTTCTTCTTGGCGCTTACATCGACCTTCAGGTATTTGGTCAGTTTTGGCCCGTGACTGCCCAAATAAGTGGTGTACAGTTATTCTAAGTGCGACACCTGTCATCTGCATGTCATACTGACTCACAGTATAATTTCACTACCACAGCAGACTCTCTATGCGTGTTACTACAAGGCACAGTGTTCTACACCACTATAATGGCTCTCAACACCCAGTAAATAGTCTTTTTTAAATGAAATTCGCCACAAATAATTCAGATCGAACCAAATTTTTTCCCAAAAATTTGGCAAAATGGCAAATCGAATTTTGGAAAAATTTGTTCACCTCTAAGTATTATGCACTGAAGCTGTTCAATACAAGATTTTGCCAAAATGGCTAGGTCAATTAAAGAAAGTAACCTGGCTTTTTAATTAGGGTAGCTGTCACTAGTTTTTTGTTGCCTTTAGTTAGGATACCATAAAACTGGTAACAGACTCCCCTTAAAGAAGCACACCTACAAAAAAGTATATTATTTTCCCTGTTAGAAAGGTACTAGATGAAAAATGTAGCGAATGCAATCTTCTTACCAGTGTCTGTATTTGTGAGTTATTTCCTCACTTCTGATCTTCATCTGTGTCATGTAACCAGCAATCAGACTAACACAGCATCTTATGTGGGCAAGAAGCATGTTCTCTATGTATTTCTATCGGAGTCTCAATGTAAGTCTCACAGGATTGAATAGAGAAGTAACTGACTTCCTGTTCTGTGTCAGTTGAAGATCAGAGCGCTGGTCACATGACACAGCTAAGGTTCAGAAGGGAGGGGATAACTCTCAAATACAGTCAATGTGAAAAGGTTACCTTTACTACAGATTACATCATTTACCTGTCGAACAGGTTGAAAAAAAATTGTTTTGATGGGAGTGCTACTTTAACGCCGACAGTGTGCCTTCAAGAAGAGGCATACACTGCCAGTTGGGCCGTCTTTAATGCAGGGCAAAAGGGGCAGATAATTGGACATTTTTTTGTTAGTTTCCCCCTCAAGAGAATACTGCCAATTATTAGTGAGTGGGTGGAGACAGCAGGTTCTGAAAAATAAGTACATTTAACATATACATTAGATGTACATGAAAAAACCTACACACACATATGCAAATGCAATCTTTCAGTTTTTTTTGCCATATATATTTAATGGATATGCATGTATTTCAACAGATTTGTGTAAATTTTTTGTCAAAAACTTATGAAGATTTGGCATCATTTGGAAAGAAAAACTGATCAGTTTAACGGATGGAAACATAGGGAAGAATGTGTAATTCCCCATGCTAGTTTTCTAGTTTAAAAAAGTATTGTTTGGGAATTTTGAAATACCATTGTGCCTAAATCTAGGTGCAAGTAATGCTTTTACGTCACCCTTGGCATTTTCCATAAAGGAGGGCATGTTAAAGACCATGATCAGCCCAGCATGATGAAATCAGGAATATTGCCTGGTACGGTTGATCATGCTGAGTAAAATTATATATTTATTTTCTCTATAGGGTCAATACGTGCTAAGATATATTATTTTTATATTTATGTATATTAGCTATTTGGAGCACCAGGGGGCTGGGCATAGTGCTAGGAACACCACTAGGGCAACATCCCCATGCTTTCTGTACTCTCTCCTCCCCTTTGAGTGACAGGGTTGGATATTCTTGTCTAGCTCTATGTTCTCACAGCATTCAAAGGGGAGCGGGAAATACAGAGAACACAGGGATATTGCACTTTCATTGCTCCCAGCACTATGGCTAGCCCCCTGGTGCTCCAAATAGCTAAATATTAAAATTAATATATCTCAGCACTTATTAACCCTATAGAGAAAAGAAATATAACATTTTGCCATCATGATCAACCCTACGAGGCAATATGTCTGCTCTTTAAGAGAGGGCTCTGGGCCATCAGGCCCTGTGAATTTATTTTTGGTTTTATGAGATTAGAATTATATAGCCAGTCTTCAGAAACAGCACCGCTCTTGTCCATTGGCCATGTATTTTATTAAAGCTTAATCACTTTCTCTTGAAAGAGGCTAAACTGCAATACTAGCCAAGGCATGGCAAAGAGTGGCTTTGTTTCTCGAAGGTTTATCAATCTCATTCAACTGTGTCAACTGTAGGATTCTGAGTTAACATTTAGATTAATGGTCATTTGCCAACCTACTAATTTAGGGTAACAGACTATGATCTTTATGGAATAGTCTCTTATTAATGCCTACTATCCATCAATTGGCTAGCCATTATGACAAATTAAGCTAATACATGTTTCAAAGACAAATCAGTTCTCCCAATGTATTCTTTAGACTTTTGAATTTACAAATTAGGCAAAATGATTCCCTAATATCTAACAAGTCTAATCCTTTGGAAAGCTAGAGGCTTTCTACCTTATCCTGTACTTCTGGCGCACACATGCATACAGTATATTAGCTGTATACAGAATGATAGTATACTTCATCATTGAATCACTTTGTACTGGGCATACTTTCATGTATGTAATTTTCATCCTATATATATATATATATATATATATATATATATACTTAAAAATCCTTTTGCCTTGTTTTTTATGGTATTAAAAAAAAAATAGTAGAAAGCCTGATGTAGAGCATGTACATGAATAAAAAAATTGGTGTATTCTTGACTTACCATTGTCGACTTTTACAACAGCATTGGTTTTAGCAACGTCTTCCTTCAGTGCACTGTAGTTCTGCTTCAACCCCAGGAGATTCAGATTAAGATCTTTGATACGTGCAAGAACATCGTTGGCAGTATCATTTGCTTGCTTGACTTTGTCTTTTGCAGTCTGAATCTTCACTATTGTATCTATTACAGACAAATTTGTGTCAGGCAAAGACTAGAGAATGGATACAGGAACAGGTCTTGCCAACTGAATACTAACATTCTCCTCTTTTGAATTGAGAAATTTTTATTTCATTATACATTTCAGTGACATTTTCCATTGGCATTATAATGCTAAAATTGAACCTTTGGAATTTATTTCTCTTATCTGACACAACTTTCCATGTATCATTCATTTTCAATACTGTATACATGTTTTTTTCTTTTCTTAAATGAGTTTTTTTAAATAATAATTTGTGAAAGTAGCTGTCAATCTGTAAAGTATATCTTTTATATTTTTTACTCCTATCTTCCATTGTGGGCTGTGGTCACATGACTATGTCTTATTTCCTATGATTTTATGTCCATGGGCGTGTAAAAGGATCAACTGGGGCAGTAATATGGAAGTGTATATGTAACTAGCTGGGTGGGAGGAGCTACAGACTAGCTGGGTGTTTTTAGGAGCAGTGCAGGGGTTGTGGCAGAAAAAGAAAAAGTGCATTGTGGGTTTAGTGGGATACAGCAACAGGAAGTGCTACATACAGGATAGAAACAAGCCAGTGTGATCTGCTACATGGTGAAAATGGGTCAGGAGAGTCCAAATTGATAAAATAAAAAAGATTAGCAATATGTACTTGAGGTAAGCAACCACATGAGTCTATCTGCTAAAAAAAACATAGTAATCCCAGCAAAAAAACTTTAACCCTTATTGGAAAAAGATCCTGATGGGTCCCCGACATCATAATCAGTGTGAGTACAGGTGACTTGGCAGCCTTGAAGACTCTTTTAAGGCTTCAGGTCCAGTGCTATTGCATTGAACAGCACAGGACCCATGTATTGTTATTTTCAGTATCCTCATTTATTCCATTTTAGTAGATTTATTTAAAGAAGGCCCTGTGAGAATGAAACATTATATTTCACTACTGTGATGCCCTAATGGACCAAGAGTGGCATTTTCTGCTATTGGTCAAAGCTGAGGTGGCATGATTTGACATTCTACAGTGGTACTAAAGGGTTTTTATCTACCATAGCTTCATTTTAAGAATTATTAGAGCATGTGTCATTTTAGAAGTAATTTATTGTTGTGTTCCCTTACGTACCATTAGGTATTGCAGATAGCTTTCCAAGTGTGTCATTGAGAGCTCTGACCAAGTTTACATTTTTCTCATCTGCATTTTGCAGCTTGTCCTTCATTGCAGCAAGTTCATTCTCCTTTTCTGTAAAAAAAAAAAAAGAAAGAATTAAAGTAATACAAAGTTAGTTATTTTACAGTCAAATAGGGGGTCATTTATTAAGACCAGCATTTTAGACACAGGTCTTAATAGCCCCTGCGCTGGTGGTGGATCCGACAAAGTTATGTAGAGGCGCCGGTTGAGCCACAAATAATTTTTTTTCCATAGAATATGTGATAATTGTTTGATCAATAAGTGCCACCAAACTACCCCATGAGAATGGAGAATTAGGCACATAAGTGACTGCGGTGAGCACAGTACTTGGCAGTCCTATAGAAGTGAATGGGATTGGGTGGTGGTGATTAGTGATGAGCAAAGTTTTCAAAAATTCGATTCAGCTGCTCTGCCGAACTTCGACACTTTGGAGCAGGCGCAATGACGGGGAATGGCGATCACGCCACCCCCATCATTTAACCCCTCAGATGCCGTGTTCAATTCTGCTTGTGGCATCTGAGAGTCACATCAGGGGGTTAATCAGGGGTTAAAAAAATACATACCTCATTCATTTGATCGCAAAGAGGCCATCACGGCCAACTTAATTGAAGAAAACACGCCAATTCTCACATGTGCTGACGTGGTGACGTGGTGGCATCACATGTCAGTGCACTCGAGAATTAGTGCTTTTTCTTCAATCAAGATGGCTGCAAGGCCTGTCCACAATCAAATGGAGTTCAGTTTGTTTTTTCTTGTTTCTTTTTACTGCCATTTCAGGAAAAATTGATTTGCTACCACGAAGAATCAAATTTTTCCTGAAATTCGGATCAAATTACACATCATTAACTTTGATTCGCTGCTTCATTCTCGTTGGACAGCTCAGAGGCAATTGTAGACTTCCATTCCTAGAGAATTTGAGGGACCCTGTGGTGGGACCCTCAGTGATCAAACACTTATGTCCTATCTTGTGGATAAGGGATAGGTGTTATTAATGGAACTACCACTTTAACATTTTCAGAACTTTGTGCTATAGTAGCTCTTCTGTAGGATTGGACCATACAGCTTCCCATGTGCATAAGTGAGCATGGCTGCCCATTAAGCCTTTTGCTGGTTTACTGATTGTTTCCCCCCACCAGCCACCTTCAACATATAGTCCCATCTAAATAACATTGCCCCCTCAACATTCAGTCTTATGAAAATAACAGCACTCCCTCCCTCAGACCCCTGTAACATTCAGTCTCATGTAAATAACATCATTCCCTCCCACAGCCACCATCAACAAACAGTCCCATGTAAATAACATCACTGCCTCCCCGGGCCCCTCCGACATACAGTCCAATGTACATTACAGACCAAAAGTTTGGACACACCTTCTCATTCAAAGAGTTTTCTTTATTTTCATGACTATGAAAATTGTAGATTCACACTGAAGGCATCAAAACTATGAATTAACACATGTGGAATTATATACATAAACAATGGTGAAACAACTGAAAATATGTCATATTCTAGGTTCTTCAAAGTAGCCACCTTTTGCTTTGATTACTGCTTTGCACACTCTTGCCATTCTCTTGATGAGCTTCAAGAGGTAGTCCCCTGAAATGGTTTTCACTTCACAGGTGTGCCCTGTCAGGTTTAATAAGTGGGATTTCTTGCCTTATAAATGGGGTTGGGACCATCAGTTGCGTTGAGAAGTCAGGTGGATACACAGCTGATAGTCCTACTGAATAGACTGTTAGAATTTGTATTATGGCAAGAAAAAAGCAGCTAAGTAAAGAAAAACGAGTGGCAATCATTACTTTAAGAAATGAAGGTCAGTCAGTCAGCCTAAAAATTGGGAAAACTTTGAAAGTAAGGGTTATTTGACCATGAAGGAGAGTAATGGGGTGCTGCGCCAGATGACCTGGCCTCTACAGTCACCGGACCTGAACCCAATCGAGATGGTTTGGGGTGAGCTGGACCGCAGAGTGAAGGCAAAAGGGCCAACAAGTGCTAAGCATCTCTGGGAACTCCTTCAAGACTGTTGGAAGAACCTTTCAGGGGACTACCTCTTGAAGTTCATCAAGATAATGACAAGAGTGTGCAAAGCAGTAATCAAAGCAAAAGGTGGCTACTTTGAAGAACCTAGAATATGACATATTTTCAGTTGTTTCACACTTGTTTGTTATGTATATAATTCCACATGTGTTAATTCATAGTTTTGATGCCTTCATAGTCATGAAAATAAAGAAAACTCTTTGAATGAGAAGATGTGTCCAAACTTTTGGTCTGTACTGTATATCACATCACTTCCTCCCACAGCCGCCTTCAACATACAGTCCCTTGTAAATAACATCACTCCCTCCCCCAGCACCCTCCAACATTTAGTCCCATCTAAATAACATCACTCCCTCCCACAGCCGCCATCATCATACAGTCCCATGCAAATAACATCACTCACTCCCCCAGACCATCCAAAAACATTCCCACGTAAATAGCATCATTCCCCCATACAGCCATTATCAACATACAGTCCCATGTAAATAACATAACCCCCTCCCCAGCCACCTCCAACACACAGTTCGATGTAAATACCATCCCTCCCTTCAGATCTAACATACAGTCCCAGTTAAATAACCACAACTCCCAGCATTGCTCTATCTCTCCCTTCACTTACCTCTCCTCATGTAGCAGGCATCACCACAGTTTCTTCCCCCAGGTCTCTTCACTGCTCCCTCCTGCACTGGTCACATTATGGTGACATCATCGCAGGTCCTTCTCAACTACTGCTTGTTTTACTGGTCACATGACCTGGGATGTCATCACAGGTCCTTCAGAACTTCCAGTGCATTAGATTCAATTGTATTGCCGTCCTGAGGACAGCAATACAGTTGTATCTAGCTGGCAGGCAGTGCATTCGGGGTCTGGGACAAAACATCAGGGACATAGGCCCCAAATGTTTTAACCTAGCAATGCCCCTGAATGTATGTTGACCTATTTTATACATTATTGTCTAGCCTAGGAGTGGACAAGTCTAATGGTCATAAACTGTGTCCCATGGGAAAAAAATATACTTTTCCTACCCTCGGTCCCACCATGGCTGTGCTGCTACCCCGTTCCCAGCCACTCAGGTCCCCGCAGGGCCAGCAATTAACCACTGTTGCCAATAACGGGCATCAGAGGTCACATCTGCTTGAATGTTCCTCCACTGCTAGTGATGTACTAGTGTCGTTCAGCACACATGACTTAGGCCAGCGATTGGTCACAGAGGTCACGGGACCAAACCAGCTAGGAATGAGACATTAGTAACAAAGTAACATAGTACATAAGGCCGAAAAAAAACATTTGTTCATCCAGTTCGGCCTGTTATCCTGCAAGTTGATCCAGAGAAAGGCAAAAAAAAAAAACTGTGAGGTAGAAGCCAATTTTCCCCAATTAAGGGGGGAAAAAATCCTTTCCGACTCCAATCAGGCAATCAGAATAACTCCCTGGATCAACGACCCCTCTCTAGTACCTATAGCCTGTAATATTACACTCTAGAAAATTCATCCCAACCCTTGTTGAATTCTTTTATCGTACTCACCATCACCAAATCCTCAGGCAGAGAGTTCCATAGTCTCACTGCTCTTACCATAAAGAATCATTTTCTATGTTTGTGTAATAACCTTCTTTCCTCCAGACGCAGAGGATGTCCCATCGTCACAGTCATTGTCCTGGGGATAAGTAGATAATGGGAGAGATCTCTGTACTGTTCCCTGATATATTTCTATATAGTAATTAGATCTCCCCTCAGTCGTCTTTTTTCTGAATAACCCTAATGTTGATAATCATTCAGGGTACTGTAGTCCACCCATTCCAGTTATTACTTTAGTTGCCCTCCTCTGAACCCTCTCCAGCTCTGCTATGTCTGCCTTGTTCACAGGAGCCCAGAACTGTGCACAGTACTCCATGTGGGGTGTTATTAGTGATTTCAAATGCCCGTTCTCATAGATGCCCGTTCTCATCATGGGTATCTATGCCCCTTTTGATGCAACCCATTATCTTATTGGCCTTGGCTGCTTGACACTGTTTTTTACTGCTTAGTTTGCTGTTTATTAAAATTCCTAGGTCCTTTTCCATGTCAGTGTTACCGAGTGTTTTACCATTTAGTATGTATGGGTGACTTGCATTATTCCTTCCCATGTGTATAACCTAACATTTGTCAGTGTTAAACCTCATCTGCCACTTCTCTGCCCAAGCCTCTAATCTATCCAGATCCATCTGTAGCAGTATATTGTCCTCTTCCATGTCAATTACTTTACACAGTTTAGTGTCATCTGCAAAAATAGATATTTTACTGTGCAAGCCTTCTACAAGATCATTAATAAATATATTGAAGAGAATAGGGCCCAATACTGACCCCTGAGGTACCCCACTAGTGACAGTGACCCAATCTGAGTGTGTACCATTAATAACCACCCTCTGTTTTCTATCATTGAGCCAGTTACTTACCCACATACAGACATTTTTTTCCAGTCTGAGCACTCTCAATTTATATACTAACCTTTTATGTGGTACAGTGTCAAATGCTTTGGAGAAGTCCAGATATACAGCATCCATTGATTCACCACTGTCAAGTCTAGAACTTACCTTTTCATAGAAACTGATTAAATTAGTTTGGCATGACCGATCCCCCATGAAGCCATGCTGATATGATGTTATTTGCTTATTTTCATTGAGATCCTCCAAGATAGCATCTCTTAGAAAACCTTCAAACAATTTTCCCACAACAGATGTTAAACTTACCGGCCTATAGTTTCCGGGCTCTGTTTTTGCACCCTTTTTGAATATTGGCACCACATTTGCCATGCGCCAGTCCTGTGGAACACTCCCTGTCAGTATAGAGTCTGTAAATATCAGAAATAAGTGTCTTTCTATGACATTACTTAATTCTCTTAGGATACGGGGGTGTATGCCAACTGGTCCTGGCGATTTGTCTATCTTTTTTAAGTCACTGTTGTACATCTACCTGGGTCAGACAGGACACTTTTAATGGGGAATTTACTTTTACATTCTGCATTTCAACTGACAGTTTATTTTCCTCAGTGAATAAGCTTGGAGAATTATTTTTTTTTTATAGCTTTTCTTTCTCCTCGTCGCTCTCTGCATCTCCCCCCTCATTGCTCTGTGGAGGGCTGACACCTTTAGATTAATAATTTTTACCATTTATATAATAGAAGAACATTTTAGGGTTAGTTTTGCTCTCTTTGGCAATTAATCTCTCGGTCTCTAGTTTGGCCCCTTTTATTAGTTTTTTACATATTCTATTTTTTTCCTTATAGTTTTTCAGTGCTTCCTGGCTCCCTTTCTGTTTTAGTGATTTAAAGGGATTCTGTCACCAGGTTTGACCCCTGTCAGCTAAACATATGCTGATGTTCAGGGCGTCTTCACGATTCCTAATGTGGGCTTATAAATGTCATCTGTGGGCTAAAAAACAGCTATTACTAACCTGTCAGTCAAACAAATAAGGTGCCCAAGGGGATGTTAATGGGTGCAAGATGCCCGCCGCACCCACCGCCGTTCGTGCCCAGCGCCGCCTTTCCGGACTTCTGTGCCGCCTCCTAATCCTCTGTGCCGCCTCTAGCTCTCCCTCCCTCCCCCTCCTTCTGCTGTAAGATCTCGCGCTTGCGCACAGGGCTCTGCCTGATGCGCCCGTGCAGACTTTTCCATTTGGCTTCTCACAGCGAAGTGCGCATGCGCCGGCACTTCGCTCAACCCCTGTATGCGCGAGATCTTACAGCAGGAGGAGGGGGGAGGGAGGGAGAGCGAGAGGCGGCACAGAGGATTAGGAGGCGGCGCAGAAGTCCGGAAAGGCGGCGCTGGGCACGAACGGCGGTGGGTGCGGCGGACATCTTGCACCCATTAACATCCCCTTGGGCACCTTATTTGTTTGACTGACAGGTTAGTAATAGCTGTTTTTTAGCTAGATAAGCCCACAGATGACATTTATAAGCCCACATTAGGAATCGTGAAGACGCCCTGAACATCAGCATATGTTTAGCTGACAGGGGTCAAACCTGGTGACAGAATCCCTTTAAATGCTTTCTTTTTGTCATTTATTGCTTTCTTTACAGTTTTATTTATCCACATTGGTTTCTTCTTGTTCCTTAATCCTTTATTCCTATAAGGTATGTACCTTTTACAATTAAATTTTATGATGCTTTTAAAAATATCCCATTTTGTGGCGGTATTTTTATTTTTGAGGACTTTGTCCCAGTTAGTTACGCCTATGGTTTCTCTTAGTTGGCTAAATTTAGCTTTTTGAAGTTTGGTATTTTTGTTCCTCCGTGTAAAAACACTCTTTTGAATGATAATTGAAAGTTTATTACTTTATGGTAACTATTTCCCAGGTGTCCCCCGACATGCACATCTGTTGATCTGTCAGGTCTATTGGTTAATACTAAGTCCAGTAAGGCCGTCCTTCTAGTTGGGTTCTGAACTAGTTGGGAAAGGTAATTGTCTTTGGTTATTGCCAAAAACCTGTTTTCTTTATGAGATGTACAGCTTTCAGTTTCCCAGTCTATATCTGGGTAGTTGAAGTCCCCCATAATAACCACTTCATTATAATTTTCTGCCTCGTCTATCTCGTTTAGTAGTAGATTTTCTGTGGACTCTGGTATATTAGGTGGTTTATAGAGTTGAGCGGACAACTGGATGTTCGGGTTTGGCAGGTTCGGCCGAACTTGAAAAAAAAGTTTGGGTTCGGGACCCGAACTTGACCCGAACCCCATTTAAGTCAATGGGGACCTGAACTTTTGGCCACTAAAATAGCTCTAAAATATCCCTGGAAAGAGCTAGAGGGCTGCAAAAGGCAGCAAAATGTGCTTAAGAGCATGGCAAATGCTCTGCATACAAATGTGGATAGGGAAATGAATTAAAAAAAACATACTGCGACTCATGGTAGAGCAGTAACTTTCCACTCCTCGCCCAGTGGTTCTCACTGAGGAAGGGGTCATTTAGAACCCCGAAACGCATTTGGTCAAGGATCCCCCAGGATTATTAGAACAATATTGGATACAAATTTTCCGTGTGTCAACTTACCCATAAGAAACTGTCCAGTGCGCGAGGAGTGGAAAGTTACTGCTCTACCACGAGTCGCAGTAGCGGTAGACACGTGCAAACAACCACCAGCGCAGAAGTCGGACGAATAAGAACTTGCAGGACACCGGTCTCCTTTCCACACGAGAGGTGTCCAGAGCGACATCAGGGGTATTTTACAGGCACGGTAAGCACTTTGTTAAACAGGACGTCAACAAGAGCTCACATTGGGAAGAAACAGCATTCAAAACAGCTCAGCGGGACGCCGCTGACTTGTAAGTAAAGCAGGACGCTGCTACACTTTGACTTACTGAAAGTATAATTCTATTTATTACCGGAGGAATATTGAGATCTTATATTTTGGTAACAGCATCATAGACTTGGCTGGCATAGACTACCATTGGAAGCTAATTTTATCACTAAGTAACCAGCATAGGTTGCTGTTGGGAGAGCATCCATAGCGCACTTGTATAATACAGGACTATTGTTCCATCTTATCCATCTATTGTACTGTACCATTTTTTTATAGACCACTATTTACTATTTATTAATTTTGTGTTTATTTAGGGTTATTTTAGGTTATCCACTCCAGCCATTTTAGGAATATATGTATGATGCTATGATTTTATGTATATATTAAATTCTATATGATCCAAATATACTGAGTGTGCCGGTTACCTTACGACATTTTATCTAGCTATTTGAGAGGAAGGGTGATTCCTCTTATACCGTGTGCACCTCTACTAGTGGTTTGTGTGTCACTCCTGTGCGTCACATCAGTTCAATTTTAGTATTTCGGAAAACACTACCTTTGAGATCCTTGCCCTAAGCATTTGACCTAAATCCCTAAAATCATTTTTAAGGACTCTCCACCTTCCTCTAACTTTGTCATTGGTTCCGTCATGGACCATGACCGCTGGATCTTTTCCAGACCCTCCCAGTAATCTTTCAACCCGATCTGCGATGTGTCGAACTCTAGCGCCAGGAAGACAACACACTGTTCGGCGATCACGGTCTTTGTGACAGATTACCCTTTCTGTACCCCTAATAATAGAGTCTCCCACTACCAGCACCTGTCCCTGAACCGACATCCCTCTCATCTGCCAACCATGCAAACTTGTTGGGGTGTGTCAGATCAGGGCTTGCCTCCCTGGCACTCTTCCCTCTACCCCACTTTCTAACTGTTACCCAGCTAGCTACCTCACTTTCCTCAGCCTCCTCTCTATCACCCTCCCCCTCATCTACCCCATAGAGTGCTTGCTCAGTGAGCAGCAAACTCTTTTCCAAATTGTCAACGCCTCTCAGTGTTAAAACTCGCCCATTTAGATACTCAATTTGAGATTCCAAACTTGTAATTTGCTCACATTTTGAACAATGATATACACCCTCGAACATTGGTGTGTATATAGCGGGATTGTGGACAGGTGAGTGTTTTTGTTTTTTAATAGGGCACAGTTTAGGACAATTGGAGTTGTCCACACCTAAGCAGGATAACCCCTTTAATTTACCAACGTTTTACACAATTTCTTGACCACAATACGACGAGCATTTTGATTTTTCTGATTGTTCCCATCAATGCAAAGCATATTTTCCTCACAGATCCTTTATTTAGTGTTCAGTAACCAGATTGCTAACAATATTCTTTATATCTACTGCTGGTAACACATAATGCATTTGAAAACGTATTCCCAGGAAGAGATGATACATAATAGGTCCAAAATACTAAGGAAATTGTTGCTATTTGACAGCATTTCACCTATTTTATGTTGGATTAGGCTACTTTCACACTGCCGTTTCTGGGTCCGCCTGTGATATCCATTTCAAGGCTCTCACAAGCAGCCCCAAATGGATCAGTTTAGCCCCAATGCATTCTGAATGGATGCGGATCCGTTCAGAATGCATCAGTTTGGCTCCGTTCTGCCTCCATTCCGCTCTGGAGGCGGACACCAAAACTCTGCTTGCAGTGTTTTGGTGTCCGCCTGGTGATGCGGAGCCAAACGGATCCGTCCTGACTTACAATGTAAGTCAATGGGGAAGGATCCGTTTACATTGACACAAATATGGTGCAATTGTAAACTGATCCGTCCCCCATTGAATTTCAATGTAAGTCAGGACGGATCCGTTTGACTTACACTTAGACTTACATTTGTTTTTTACTAAGTTATGCAGACGGATCCGTACTGAACGGATACCAGCGTTTGCATTTATAGGTGCGGATCCGTCTGTGCAGATACCAGACGGATCCGCACCTAACGCAGGTGTGAAAGTAGCCTTAGACACAAATTTTTAACATTACTTCCAAAAACTTTACGTTATGTCTTTTATGTTGTGTTATGCTGTTTAACTCCATAAAAATCCTTCTTGTCATTACATTTCTTTTACACTTTATGGTCGGTGGACTATAGATGGGACAACTCCTGATAAGAAATAAATTGGTCATCCAATCCATTTCATTCAGAACAATATATCAGGAGGTACAGTATGACTGCAACAATACTGGTGTGCCTTCAGAAGTACTGTATGCTTTGCAGGAGAGACATTTACACTGTGTACCTACCCTGTCTCTCTTTAGAAATCAATCATGGAGGTGTGAAGTTTAGCTTTACTAAGGTGAGATGACATTTACATATAAATTAAAAAAACTGAAAAAAAAGACCTTACAGACTACATCGACTCTATCCATCTTTTGCAAGATTAGTTTTCTATGAGATACATATTTTTTATTAGCAAGATTTTAGATAGTGAATTATGATTCAGTTTACCCTTGTCAAACCTGAATGCAAATTCAACATCCTCAGTAAAATATTTCTTTGACTGGCATACATTGTTTTCTTTTTTTATTTCTATGGAAGGAATTTAATGGGGGGTTCTATCTAGTTTACTGTGTCCTCAAGTAGTAAGACTTCTAATGCCAAAGCACAGAACCATCTGCACTGTACTGTATTGTGTAAAAAGGTTATAATTCTAATACTTTATTTTTATCAAGATCATTGTGACCACAGGCTGCAATGATCCCTGAAAGGGTTTTTATCTTAAAGCAAGGTTGACGTTTGCATGTACATTAGGCAATTTAAGTTGCTTGATTAACAGCTAGTTCCATAGATGGTGGAGGAGAGAAAACTTTGCTTTTAATTCTGGTTCTTGGGAGGAGGATGGCCAGATCACAGCAATCCTGAGATTTCATTAAGTTTACTCTGATAATTATACGGGATAAATACTGTGACAATAGTATGGCTTGGAGGAAAATTTACTGTATAGAGATAGAATATGTGAAAAATTGGTCTGTGCCTCCAAAATATCAACAGTATGTACATATTGGAACATTATATTCAGCCCATACATGTATCAGCTTAAGTAATTAATATTATAACAGGGCACTCAAGAAACCGTGACCATGTGGTTGAAACAATTTAGTGCTTTATTTAATGGTAAAATAAACAAATTAATAATTGGCACAAATTGTAGCAAAATACTGTCTGATAATATTCAATAAATACAATCTAGAACAATAAACAGTAAATGGCAATGTTCAAAAAAATCGACTATATATTCGATGGCATAGGAAAAAATATATTCGATAGCATAAGATAAAAATCTTCGATGGTATAGGATATAAATTAATCGATGATCCTAAATATCACAGTCAATGGATTATTGGATCCAATAGCTGTATGTATACCTGGGTATCGATATATTGAGACCAAGACCTTATGTCCCACACTTGATTACAGCGGCGTCCCGCCGGAACAGAGTAGGTAGCGGCGTCCCGCTACGAAGTTACTTGCAAGTAAGAGTTGATTACCTTATAATCGCCCGAAGTTTTTCATCCAGACTTTGAACTATTTCCTCTCTCCAAATATGCCTGTATTCCTGCAGCACTTGTTAAATCGAGAGATTTTTCAGACGGCTCTGTAATTCTGTTTGACGTCACTGCCAAGGCCACTAAGTCTCGGCCTTTAGATGAAAATTCCGCGGTGGTATCTACCACTGAGGAAGGGGCAATACGTTGGACCCCGAAACGCGTCTGGTGCTACACCCCCCATCTTCATACTGAAAGACCTAAACACCTATAATCGACTATTCAGCAGACTACAGTTGGACTTTTTTTCGACGAAAATCTCTGATAGAATACCACTGCGGAACTTTCATCTAAAGGCCGAGACTTAGTGGACTTGGCAGTGACGTCAAACTGAATCACAGAGCCGTTCTGAAAAATCTCTCGATTTAACAAGTGCTGCAGGAATACAGGCATATTTGGAGAGAGGAAATAGTTCAAAGTCTGGATGAAAAACTTCGGGCGATTATAAGGTAATCAACTCTTACTTGCAAGTAACTTTGTAGTGGGACGCCGCTACCTACTCTGTTCCGGCGGGACGCCGCTGTAATCAAGTGTGGGACATAAGGTCTTGGTCTCAATATATCGATACCTAGGTATACATACAATTATTGGATCCAATAATTCATTGACTGTGATATTTATGATCATCGATTAATTTATATCCTATACCATCGAAGATTTTTATCTTATGCTATCGAATATATTTTTTCCTATGTCATCGAATATATAGTTGATTTTTTTGAACATTGCGATTTACTGTTTATTGTTCTAGATTGTATTTATTGAATATTATCAGACAGTATTTTACTACAATTTGTGCCAATTATTAATTTGTTTATTTTACCATTAAATAAAGCACTAAATTGTTTCAACCACATGGTCACGGTTTCTTGAGTGCCCTGTTATAATATTAATTATTTATTCTCTTTGAGTGAGTGGTCTCAGTTTACAGGTGCACCGGTTTGGTGTCCATTTTTCCTAGTGCGACATCTTATTTATTAATCTATCAGCTTAAGGCCTCTTTCACACTACTGTTTATTTTTTCCGTTTTGCGGGCATTTTTTTGCGTTCCGTATACGGTCAGTATACAGAACCATTCATTTCAATGGTTCCGCAAAAAAAACAGAATGTACTCCGTATGTATTCCGTTTCCGTGTTTCCGTATCTCCGTTCCGTGCAAAGATAGAACATGTCCTATAATTCGCCGCAAATCACGTTCCGTGGCTCCATTAAAGTCAATGGGTCTGCAAAAAAAACGGAACACATACGGAAATGCATCCGTATGTCTTCTGTATCCGTTCCGTTTTTTGCGGAACCATCTATTTAAAAATGTTATGCCCAGCTCAATTTGTTCTATGTAATTAATGTATACTGTATATGCCATACGGAAAAACGGAATGGAAAAATGGAACCGAAACGGAAACAAAAAAAAACAGAACAACGGATCAGTGAAAAACAGACCGCAAAACACTGAAATAGCCATACGGTAGTGTGAAAGAGGCCTAAGGGTACATTCCTTTCCGTTTTGTGGTCCGCAAATCACGGAACCGCGTGTCCGCATTTTGCGGACAAATGACTTCCGTTTGTGTTCCGCATGTCTTCCGTTTTTAACAGTCCGCAAAAAATGGAAGAAAAAAAAAGAGAGAGAGAAAAAAATAATTATTATGGCCTTCAAAAATATGATTTACGTAAACCATTCCGCATGTCATCCGCAATTTGCGGATCCATTGACTTGAATGGGACTGCGGAACAATCTTTGCGGACAATAGTAGTACAAGCTTCATATTTTTGCGGACTAGAAATGCGGAAACACGGATGCGGACAACATACTAAACGTCAGCGCATTTTATTGACCCATAGAAATGAATGGATCTGCATCTATTCCGCAAAATGTGGAACGGATGCGGATAGAATTATACGCTCGTGTAAATGTACCCTTACATGAACAAGATTTTAAAAACAATTAAGTCCACAGAAATGGAACAAGGCAAATGCTCCTAGATCCTAAATATGGTCAAAGAGCCACGGCAAAGGCAGTAAGACCTGTCCATAGGAAAGATCTACAGGAGCAAAGGTTTTTACTGTATTATATTGCTGTACTGTACCTGCCCTGAGTGTATGTAATATTGTACTTTGAGCAAGCGGGGGAGGGGCTCTTTGACATGATGTCTGCTTAAGGACCATGTGTCATTAATGTTTTACTTTTTAGTTAATTTTAATTTCTTGTGTGTATGGAATGTAAGGTTTCAATAAAGACAAGTTGTTGTAGGTGCAGTCTGATTGGGGTCTAATCTCAGGTCTGATAAAGATTGGGAGTCTGATCTGAGGTCTAATGAAGATTGGGGGGTCTGATTTTAGAGTCCTATTTAGGTATCTGATCTAAGATCTGATGAAGATTGGGGGGTCTGATTTTAGAGTCCTATTTAGGTATCTGATCTAAGATCTGATGAAGATCGGGGGTCTGATTTGGGGGTCTGATGTCAGGTCTGATGAAAATGATTTTTTTTATTATTTTCCTCCTTAAAATCCTAGGATCTTATGGTCCAGTGTGTCTTATGGTCCTTTGTATCTTATGTAGTGAAAAATACAGTATATACTTTAGCATCTTTCAGAAGTGGAAAACCTTACCTTTTAAATCAAGACTCTGTGTTTTAGCATCCGTATGAACTCGGAAGCTTTTTTGAATGAAACTTTTAGCTTTGTCTTTAAGGGGTCCCTGGGGACCAGTAACCTTCGTTAGAATAAAAAAAAGGAAAGAAAAAAATTACTAGAGTAAAAGTATAAACAGAATATGTTCAATATGCTAGGTAAAATCCTTTGGAATTGAATCCAGATATAAACATTTGCAATACTGTAAGTACAAATAGTTGAAGAAAACTAATGTGTGTTAAAAAGAAATAAAACAAATCACCATTCACTACATAGAAAAGTTGCCTGGCTTACAAAAATCCTGTTTTGCAAATAAATTTGTGACTTTCTTCCCTTTTTCAACACCAATTTTGCACAAAGTGGGCAGGAAGGGCAGGTCATTAGAAGTACCTAGGCAATTCAAGACATCAACCAGTTTGTCCGCCAGAAAACTGCCGCACATTACACCATAAATCTACAACAGGATATAAATATTATTTTCTTGTGCACAGAACTCCTGAAGCCAAAATTATTAACAAGTACTGTATACACTAAATTTTGGCGCATTGTACGCCAGCATACTTTTCATTGTTTTAGAAGTTTGCAAAAAGTGTTTCTGCTACCCTTCCTAACTACTGCAGCAGCTACCATCAATCTTTACATTTTAATAGTATAGTAAGGCTACTTTCACACTGGCGTTTTGGTTTCCGTTTGTGAGATCCGTTTCAGGGCTCTCACAAGCGGTCCAAAACGGATCGGTTTTGCCCTAATGCATTCTGAATGGATAAGGATCAGTCTCCATTCCGCTCTGGAGGCGGACACCAAAATGCTGCTTGCAGTGTTTTGGTGTCCGCCTGACGATGCGGAGGCAAACGGATCCTGACACACAATGTAAGTCAATAGGGACAGATCAGTTTTCACTGACACAATATGGCACAATAGAAAACGTATCCGTCTCCCATTAACTTTCAATGGTGTTCAAGACGTTTTGGCTATGTTACAGATAAAACAAACTGATCCATTCTGAACGGATGCATACGGTTGTATTATCTGAACGGAAGCGTTTGTGCAGATCCATGACGGATCCGCACCAAACGCGAGTTTGAAAGTAGCCTAAGCAACTATACTATAATACTGGCTATAGAGGTGGTTAAGAACAAGAATATCATGCAATATAATTGTATGGTTTTCAACATTTTACATAGATTGTCTATGTGTAAACTATAAACTGGTGAAAGAGGGCATTTTCCTTTATGTTGCATGTACTGTATAGTACACATGCAGTTGGTCATGAACAATTGACACTTCTTGTATTACCTTCTGTAGGGTTTCCATTGCCCCTGATGAGCAGAATAGCAAGACAATAATCTATCGGAAAACTTATTAACCCATTTTAGATCATTGGGATTTGTTGGGAATCATTAAAAATAGTTTAAAATGGATCTACTGTTGAACAGAACATTAGTGTCTTAAAAATTGCATTCCTAACTAGAATGAAATAAAATCTTACAGTAAGAACTTAGATATTGAAATGATTGACAAAACTGTGAATATTCTGTGAATACATTTTCATAAATCATTTGAGTTTTTTCCTTTTACCTTCTATTTTAATTTCTTAAAACATTTTCGTCTCTAGAATTTTATTTTTTATACTCTTTCTGTAATTTATCCAAATGCCTATTTAGATACAATCTAAACAGCTAAAATACACTTGGGGGCATTTATCAAGGCTGTTATGCCAGTTTTCTGGTGTGAAAATGTTGCTAGTGTTGTTACATGCAAGCTGTTTTGCTAATTCTTGTTACTTTTGTGAGCTACCCCACCCCAAGCCACTTTGAAAAGTTGCATGAAAAGTAGGGCTGTTTCAGCAAGTCGATTATTTTTATGGCGCATTCATTATGTGCAATATTTTTAAATATTTCAAACAATGTTGCATCCAGTTTCAGCCCCTAAAAGAAAAAAAACTTAAAAATTACATTAAAAGGACAGCAAATGCCCCCCTTAATATTTCTATTAACATGTTTTCCACCATCGTTGTCTTCTTCACGGCAGCTTGCCTTCACACTGAACATGGTTTTAGTACAAATAAAAGTTAATATTCTACTTCAATTTTATTTGTTCATTTATCAAGGATAAGAGTACTATACAAAATTTCCCCATATTAAACTTCCCTAAATGAGATGTTCAAGTCAGTTCTATTTACAAAACGGAAAGAAAACATGACTGATAAAGAGAAAACTGCCCTGTTAGCTTAGTGGCCTATTTCATGGTCGTGGGGGTGCACTTTTTTTATTAGGAAGACCACCTAGTATGCATGAGGAGTACTATAGCCCAGCCAACACTCTCCTGTGTTTCTGGGGAAAATATATGCAAATTGGCTTTCTTTTATGAAAAAGCACTAGTTGAATAGTTCAAGGCCAGCACCTAAGATCCAACAAAGACTGACCAGAGCTATTCTCTCTTAAGACACTAAGTTTTCATGACCTTTTCGAAAGAGAACTTATGTGCATGTCTCCTCTTTTCCAGTGGTGTATTATATCCTTTCTCTCCTGTTATATAATGGTATTATTGATTTGAGTTGAATAAATTCATATTTTTTACTGCCTGAGAAGAACGCTTAAAATATTACTTTATTCTGGTAAAAGTTAAAATGTTGTGGCTACCCACAAACAATACAAATCAGGCTAGGTGCAATGAAGCGGTGGACTGTTTGTATAATATACAGCCACTGGCTTCACTGGTACCAATAATACTTCTGTGTGCAGTACTGGAAAGAATCCACCAGGATAACTGCTCTCAGAATGGATACACTTAATGTTTATAATGTGTATCAAGCTATGGACGGCAGGGATTGGATGAGGCAGAATAGACCTCCCCTCATGCCGTCCTTCATTTTATGCATAACGCTGACGTGGGTACTGGTTGATTGGCTACATTAGCTACTTGTAAGTAGAAATACAGATCCTATCTGTGGATTATGGGTTACAGCAAGGGAAGGGATTCAAGCAAATTATAGTCAGTCTCCCTTGACAGGGAAACAATGGCTAATAATACTATATATGGTGATCTAGTCTTATATTTGATCTATACAGCACTTAGATGTTATTACTGACATAGGCTGAGGGCATTGGAGCCTGTATGTATAACATTTCAAGGCAAAAAACGGCATGTTAGATGTCATACAAAGTTAGATAAAGCTAGTATATGAAATAAAATCATTCAAGCCGCTTGGTTTAAGTGTCTGTAATGTGAAGGTCCATTGTGCTTCTTTACGCAGCAATAGATTGTCCACATCGCCTCCTCTAGGGGAAGCCTTCACATGTTCAATGCCTTGAAATGTGATACAGTTATTTACTCCCGAATTACATTCCATAACATGTTGTGCAATTGGTGTATCATCCTGTTTGCTGATGTTGGAAAGGTGTTCCCCTATGCGCCTCCGAAACTCTCTTTTAGTTTTGCCTAGATATTGCTTTAGGCAGATACATGTAGCAACATACACGACACCAACTGTCCTACAGTTTATGAAGGACCTGATGTTATACGTGCGTCCTGTAGCTGTACATCTGACCATATTTCCTTTCTTAATCGCTTTGCAAGCTATACAGTTGCCGCACTTAAAGGTGCCCATGGGTTTGTTGCTTAGCCATGTCGCATCTAAAGGGGGATTGTATAAGCTGTGCACCAACTTATCTCTCAGATTACTTCCCCTTCTGTATGTTATCAGAGGATAATCTCCCACCAGGTGACCTACTATTGGGTCTGATTTGAATAGTCACCAATGTTCATTTAGTAGGTCACGAATATCCCTATTTGCCATATCATAGGTCCCTATGATCCGGATTGTGCCGTCATTCGACTCACTTTTTTTAGGGTGCAATAGGTCATCTTTGTTACTCACTGATGCGTGTGCGTAGGCCTCAATGAGACATGACTTTGGATATCCTCTTTGGGAAAATCTTTTTTGCAGGTCATTAGCGGCCCACTCAGAACAATTGCGCCTGGCTCATAAATATTGGCTTTTGGGTATGCCATGTTTGAGCCTCTTTGGATGAAAGCTTTCCCATCTGAGTAAGTTGTTGGTGGCCGTAGGTTTGCGGTACATGTTCGTAACAATCTTTCTGGATTTGTCAATGGTGATTGACAAATCCAGGAATGTCAAATGGGTGTAATCAATTTCACTGGTGAAAAACAGACCAATATCATTGTTGTTTAACTGTGATACAAATTCATGGAAGGCCGTACATGTGCCATTTCATAGAATAAAGACGTCGTCTATGATTCTTAACCAAAGGGTCACTGACGACGTCCATTGGTCCATTTTGTCACTGAAGACAAATTCTCTTTCCCACCAGCCCAGGTAGAGATTGGCAAAGGTCGGGGCACACGGACTGCCCATTGCCACTCCCCTGAGCTGGTGGTAGAATTTCGGTTGAAGAGGAAGACATTGTGGTCCAGGATGAACTCTAATAATTCCATCACTAGCTCGCCATGGGCCATTAAATGTGATCCCCTCTCATGAAGGAATGTTCTAACCGCTTCACATCCCTTCCTGTGTGGTATAGAGCTGTAAAGTGCCTCTATGTCGAGGCTGGCTAGATATGTTTCTGTGTCACAATAGACGTCATTTAGGCGTCTGAGGACGTCCATGAAGTCTCGCACGTATGACGGGAGATTGAATACGAAAGGTCTTAATATTTCATCCAAGTACATACTGATTTTCTCAGTGAGACTCCGTACTCCTGACACTATGGGCCTGCCCTTTAAGGGACTAAGCCCTTTGTGTATTTTTGGCACGCTGTAAAAAGCAGCTATTACCGGATTTTCAGGTAACTGGAAAGAGAATTCTGTCTTATCAATAAGGTGACATTGTTCAGCCTTAGATAGGATGTGCCTAAGTTGAAGTTCAAACACATCCATAGGATTGTGGTCCAACCGCCGGTAGCATGAACTATCATTTAAGATACGTGCACACATGTCTTCATATTTATCCACATCCATAATCACAATGTTACCCCCCTTGTCTGAGGGTTTGATTACTATAGTGGAATCTTCCGTTGTGAGATTGGATGTGTGGGATGTATATGGACAGAGAGATTTAAGTTTATCTGTAATGACTGTGAGAAATGCATCCAGCGGGGAATAGTCACCTATGGGGCGGGCTTTTTCGTGATTGTAATCTCAAATTTGTAAATGGGCCCTGGCCTGGTTGTTTATCCCCTTCTTCCAACAGGTCGGTTAGCATTCTGACATCCTGTAAATCTTCAGGTTCAATGCCTAGTCTACGACATTGCTCACTATAATTTTGTAGGAAGAATTTCTTCCATTTGAGTTTCCTGATAAACAGGTTAATGTCTTTGAACCAATGGAAGGGGTTAAAGCGACAGTCTGGGACAAATGAAAGGCCTTTATATAAAACTGCAATTTCCACTTTATTAAGGGGACGTTTAGAGATATTTATCACTTGTAGTTTGTCATTTGTATTTTCTATCCCTAATTGTCTCTCCTTCTTCGTAGTTGGTAGTCTGAAGTGGGGAGTGCTGTCCCTAAAAAACCCCCCCTATCACTTCTCTCACTAGTACCCCGGCCACGTCCACGAGTGCAGTAGCGGCCTCTCCCCCTACCTCTGGGTACTGTGGATGCAGTGGTGCACCTACAGGGGGGGTCCAGCGGGTCTGGACCCCCCCTAGAACAACCAACCAAATTTTTTTTTTTTTAATCCTTCAGGGCCGCACCGCCGATCACCACAGGCGGCGCGGCCTTGGATGTAATTGCGGCCGCGGCGGTGGTGGGGGGGACCGGGGGGGCAGTGGGAGTACTAGGAGATGAGCGCTTCCATTGTGGAAGCGCTCATCTCCATATCTAATCCATCTGTATCGCCGTCCTTAGGACAGCGATACAGATGCCTGTGCTGTGCTGCAGCAGGGGAGGGAGAGGCGTGTCCCTCCCCTGTTCTTCTGATAGGCCGCAGGCACTAATGCCTGCAGCCTATCAGAGGCCGGCTCAGGCGAGATGACGTCATCATCACGCGCCTGAGCCGGGCAGCACACAGCAGGGACACAGGCCGGAAGAGCCTGCATCGCATCGCTGCTGATGGAGGTAAGTATCAGTGTATTTTTTATTTTATTTTTGTTGTTTTGTTTTTTTTGGAGGGGGGGAGCTGGCACTATGGGGGCACTAAAGGGGAGACTAAAGGGGAGAACGGCACTATGGGGCATCTGGTGGTACTCTTTTTTTTTTAGGTGGCACTTCTTACTGGCACATTATGGGGGGGGACCATGGGGGAGAGGAGCACTATGGGGGCTCTAAAGGGGCTTTTTTTTACACATTATGGGGAGAACGGCACAAGGGGGCATCTGGTGGCACTATAGGGACATTATTTGGGGGGCACCATGGGGGAGAGGAGCACTATGGGGGCTCTAAAGGGGCTTTTTTTTTTTTTTACACATTATGGGGGGCACTATAGGGGAGAACGGCACTATGGGGCATCTGGTGGCACTATAGGGGCATTATTTGGGGGGCACCATGGGGGAGAGGAGCACTATGGGGGCTCTAAAGGGGCTTTTTTTTTTACACATTATGGGGGGCACTACAGGGGAGAACGGCACTATGGGGCATCTGGTGGCACTATAGGGGCATTATTTGGGGGCACTATGGGGAAGTGGGGGTACTAAAGGGGCCTTTTTTTCTTATTGGCACATTGGGGCATTATGGCATCTGGTGGCACTAAGGGGGCATTTTTTACTGGCACATTATGGGAGGCACTATAGGGGAGAACGGCACTATGGAGGAGTGGAGCACTATTGGGGCATATGGTGGAACTTTATGGGGCGGCACCATGGGGGAGAGGAGCACTATGGGGGCATCTGGGGGGTCTAAAGGTTTTTTTTTTTTATTGACATATTATGGGGGCACTATAGGGGAGAATGGCACTATGGGGCATCTGGTTGCACTATAGGGGCATTATTTGGGGGCACTAAGGGGAAGTGGGGGCTCTAAAGGGGCCTTTATTCTTATTGGCACATTATGGGGGCATTATGGCATCTGGTGTCACTAAGGGGGCATTTTTTTACTGGCACATTATGGTAGGCACTATAGGGGAGAGCGGCACTATGGGGGAGTGGAGCACTATTGGGGCATATGGTGGCACTTAGAAGGGGCATTTTTTACTGGCATATTATGGGGGACACTATGGGGAAGGGAGAGGAGCACTATGAGGGAATTTACTGGGGCACTATATAGGGGTATTTTATACTGGCATACATTATGGGGACATTAGCTCAACAGCGGGCACTAACCGGGGGTATTTCATGTACTGTCATATTGTAGGGAGAATTATTAGTACTAGGAGGTATTATGCGGAGCTTTGCTAATACTGGGGGGCTATGAGGAACATGATTACTAGTATGGGCACTATAGGGGCGTTATTACTACTAAGTGTGCTGTGGCAGAGAATTATTTCTATTTTGGGGAGCCCTGTTATTTTGTGGGGCACCCTGCCACAGTATCAGCTTAGCACAATAATTTTTGGGGGACATTATCTTTATACTATTAGTGTCTGGGCGCAGTTATTTTTTTAGAGCACTGTGTGCCAATAATTGTTGAGGGGGGCACTATCTGTGTGGTAGTAGTATTTCCAGGGGGACTGTTTCTGTAGTATAGTATTGGGGGCACAGCGGGCACAGTATTGGGGGTGGCAGGAAAGGGTGTTCAGAAGATGTGAAGATGATGGAAATGTGGGAAACTAATGTCTGTTTGTTAATCTCTGCAGAGATGGGAGATGGCTGAAAAATCATCATGGCGGTCTGGTCTGAATGGAGAAGATGAGGAAAGAGAACGTCTACAACAAAGGTGACATCACTGGATGTAAGAGGTATGGGGCGCTATGTAGGAGAGGAGATGCTCCGGCTCCTCCCCCTGCCATTTGCAGAAGGAGGATTCAGAGCTGGGTGAGGACGGTCAAGGGGGGCAGCAGGCCACGGGCAGGTGGCAGATGGTGGGGGGAACCACAGGCCTTGAGCAGGATCAGGGGAGGGAGGAGAGCGGAGGAGCTTCCTGGCTGTAGCTTGTTATATAAGCAGGCAGTGCAGCCAGGACAGACCCTCCCCTCTCCGTATGATGTGTAGAGACAGGCCGCAACTATAGAATGTCAGCTGTACAGTGTTTGTTGGGAGTGGCCTATTATATATAGGAGGGGCTTTTAATAATGGGCGGGGCCAAAAAAAAAACGTGCGCCGCATTGTTATTTTCCTGCAGGCCTTTTAGAATCGCCAAGTAAAAGAATCAGCACAACACACTACACCCTTTCCCTGCATTTTTAAATATAAAGGGGGCTTTGAAAAATTCAATTAGCATAGCGCACTACACATGCCGCATTTTTTTGCCTTTCGGACCCCCCCTAAAGAAAATTCCTGGGTGCTCCCCTGTGTGGATGTACTCTGACTTTCTGATAGTTCTCTGTCACTGTCCACTGTTGTTTTTTGGCCAGTTTTAATGAAATCAAAAAAATTTCCCTCCTTAAAATCCCTGGTATCCCTGACGAACTGAAAATGCTTACACTCCCTGAGGAAACCTGTAAAGCTTTCTATTGACTGCTGCAGCAATAGCTCTTTTTTCTCAAAATCTGCTGCTGCAGAAAATGTTTTGGCAATCTATATACACTCCTGTAATTCAGCTGTATTCGTCACTAGGAGTTCTTTTTCCTCTTCCAGGAGAAATTTCATAAGACGCAGGGTACCCTCCACTGACTCTTTTCCCCACTTTTTGATAAATGATTCTGTTCTCAGACGTATGCTGGGCAAAACAGGATTCCTCAAACCACGTGGAATTATTTTATTTTTCAGGTACGTCTCTAAGGTTTGCACCTCCCACCAAGATCGCACCTGATTTTTGTAAACTCTGGTGAGGTTCCTGAATGCTGCTGAGATACTAGGTGTTTTAGTCTGTGCTGGTAAATCTTTGTCTGAAAACACTTCCCTATAGTCTCCCAGCCACTTTTCAGGATCAAGACCTCCTGACAAGAAGCCTGCCATAGTTGTGCACAATAAAAATGGAGTAACTATGTATGCAATCTGTTTGCGAACTTAATTAGAATTACTTTTTACTGCCTGAGAAGAACGCTTAAAATATTACTTTATTCTGATAAAAGCTAAAATGTTGTGGCTACCCGCCAACAATACAAATCAGGCTAGGTGCAATGAAGCGGTGGACTGTTTGTATAATATACAGCCACTGGCTTCACTGGTACCAATAATACTTCTGAGTGCAGTACTGGAATGAATCCACCAGGATAACTGCTCTCAGAATGGATACACTTAATGTTTATAATGTGTATCAAGGGTTAATAGGTCAGTCCGAGCTAATGACAGCACTCACAAAGGGAGGGGGTGATTGCCTAAATATGCGTTTTGTAGCTAGCAAACATACCCCAAACAGCTGTCACACTCTGGGACCTAGTATTAGGCTCTTATGTGCATGGTCCCCGCCTCGACGCATTTCTTATGCTGACCAATAGGGGCAGTCTATCATCAGGAGCAGAGTGACTTAGTTCCCATTGCGTCTCGCCTGTGTGTTTTAGCGTGACTGCATCTAGGAGAAACAGGGGATAGTGCTGCACGCTGGAGGAGCCACTCGTGCAGCAGAGTAATCGCACAGCCTCCGGCTCTATGACGGCCGTAATCGCGGCCGCCATGACCGCTCTTTACATAAATGGGGCCACTCCCACTGGGCAAAGCTATGGACGGCAGGGATTGGACGAGGCAGAATAGACCTCCCCTCATGCCGTCCTTCATTTTATGCATGACGCTGACATGGGTACTGGTTGATTGGCTACATTAGCTACTTGTAAGTAGAAATACAGATCCTATCTGTGGATTATGGGTTACAGCAAGGGAAGGGATTCAAGCAAAGTATAGTCAGTCAGTCTCCCTTGAAATTGATGACACCCATCTGACATTCCTGGATTTGTCAATCACCATTGACAAATCCAGAAAGATTGTTACGAACATGTACCGCAAACCTACGGCCACCAACAACTTACTCAGATTGGAAAGCTATCATTCAAAGAGGCTCAAACATGGCATACCCAAAGGCCAATATTTACGAGCCAGGCGCAATTGTTTTGAGTGGGTAGATTTTAAAAGGGCCGCTAATGACCTGCAAAAAAGATTTTCCCAAAGAGGATATCCAAAGTCATGTCTCATTGAGGCGTACGCATCAGTGAGTAACAGAGATGACCTATTGCACCCTAAAAAACGTGAGTCGAATGACGGCACAATCCGGATCATAGGGACCAATGATATGGCAAATAGGGAAATTCGTGACCTACTAAATGAACATTGGGGACTATTGAAATCAGACCCAATAGTAGGTCACCTGGTGGGAGATTATCCTCTCATAACATACAGAAGGGGAAGTAATCTGAGAGATAATTTGGTGCACAGCTTATACGATCCCCCTTTAGATGCGACATGGCTAAGCAACAAACCCATGGGCACTTTTAAGTGCGGTAACTGTATAGCTTGCAAAGCGATTAAGAAGGAAATATGGTCAGATGTACAGCTACAGGACGCACGTATAACATCAGGTCCTTCATAAACTGTAGGACAGTTGGTGTAGTGTATGTTGCTACATGTATTTGCCTAAAGCAATATGTAGGCAAAACTAAAAGAGAGTTTCGGAGGCGCATAAGGGAACATCTTTCCAACATCAGCAAACAGGACGATACACTAATTGCGCAACATGTTATGGAATGTAATTCGGGAGTAAATAACTGTATCACATTTCAAGGAATTGAACATGTGAAGGCTTCCCCTAGAGGAGGCGATGTGGACAATCTATTGCTGCGTAAAGAAGCACAATGGACCTTCACATTACAGACACTTAAACCAAGCGGCTTGAATGATTTTATTTCATATACTAGCTTTATCTAACTTTGTATGACATCTGCGGTTAGTATAAGCAGCCATGTTGATAAATATGCCATGCCGTTTTTTGCCTTGAAATGTTATACATACAGGCTCCAATGCCCTCAGCCTATGTCAGTAATAACATCTAAGTGCTGTATAGATCAAATATAAGACTAGTTTACCATATATAGTATTATTAGCCATTGTTTCCCTGTCAAGGGAGACTGACTATACTTTGCTTGAATCCCTTCCCTTGCTGTAACCCATAATCCACAGATAGGATCTGTATTTCTACTTACAAGTAGCTAATGTAGCCAATCAACCAGTACCCATGTCAGCGTCATGCATAAAATGAAGGACGGCATGAGGGGAGGTCTATTCTGCCTCGTCCAATCCCTGCCGTCCGTAGCTTCGTCCAGTGGGAGTGGCCCCATCTATGTAAAGAGCGCTCATGGCAGCCACGATTATGGCCGTCATAGAGCCAGAGGCTGTGCGATTACTCTGCTGCACGAGTGGCTCCTCCAGCGAGACGCACACAGACGAGACGCAATGGGAGCTTAGTCACTCTGCTCCTGATGATAGACTGCCCCTATTGGTCAGCATAAGAAACGCGTCGAGTGGACGCTACATTAGGCAGGGACCATGCACATAAGAGCCTAATACTAGGTCCCAGAGTGTGACAGCTGTTTGGGGTATGTTTGCTAGCTACAAACGCATATTTAGGCAATCACCCCCCCCCCTTTGTGAGTGCTGTCATTAGCTTGGACTGACCTATTAACCCTTGATACACATTATAAACATTAAGTGTATCCATTCTGAGAGCAGTTATCCTGGTGGATTCTTTCCAGTACTGCACACAGAAGTATTATTGGTACCAGTGAAGCCAGTGGCTGTATATTATACAAACAGTCCACCGCTTCATTGCACCTAGCCTGATCTGTATTGTTGGCGGGTAGCCACAACATTTTAACTTTTATCAGAATAAAGTAATATTTTAAGCGTTCTTCTCAGGCAGTAAAAAGTAATTCTAATTAAGTTCGCAAACAGATTGCATACATAGTTACTTCATGAATAAATTCATACCTGAATAAAAAAAATTGGAAAAATTTGGCAAATCACATCCGAAATTAATTTTGAGAAATTCACTTCTCTCTAATATATGGTAAATATTTTTATGGAGACCCCTATGAGGGTTTTCTCCTGCATCTGCATTTGTTGGGGCAGAGGGACGGACTATTAAGAATGCAGGGCAGCAGATGTGAGACCAAAATATTCACCATAGTAAAAATACCATGCTTATTCACTTTTATTCAGACTTTTTATTTTGTATAACAATTTTTGAGCTAAAAGATTTAACTTTTGGTACCTTTTTCCTTCCCGTGGCAGTGAAAAGCATGACGCTAACAATGTAGGACTTAAATCATATCACAAATTACAATGCTCATTCTGCAATGCAATGCTCATTGTGAAGCAAATCCTCGAAAAAATAAGTCTATAAGCTTGAAACATGGAAAAATGCAATATATTTCCTGTTTAAAATTAATTGAGCTTGAGCAAAATGAAGTTGTATCGAATGTGAATACAGATTAATCTTAGTTGGGCATTTTACAAACTATCATGCTATCCTGGGTTTTGAGCGCTATTAGATACCGTACAATCAAAATAATTGCTCAGAAAGGTCACATTTGCATGCAGTAATATGAGTATGGCAAACAAAGGACATATCTAGAAATTTGCCAGCAATTGAGGGAAATCAAAAACTCAGGCTAAATGTGAAAAACTAACATTTCTATTACAAGGGGTGAACATGTCATTAAATACCCTTAAGTAATATATTAGTTTTGTGTAAATACTTTGTGGAAATCATAGACATTGTGCGGGAGATTTATCAAACTGGTGTAAAGTAGAACTGGCTTAGTTGCCCATAGCAACCAATCAGATTCCACCTTTCATTTTCCAAAGGAGCTGTGAAAAATTAAAGGTGGAATTTGATTGGTTGCTATGGGCAACTAAGCCAGTTCTACTTTACACCAGTTTGATAAATCTACACATATAAAAAATTTTATCTAAAAAGAACAAAGTTATCAGACATAGTTTTCACAACAACAGCAAAAACCACTACATTTACATTTTTCCTAAAAACAGTTCTATTTAAGTCCTATTTGAGTAAATCTCAATGTCTACTTTTATGCACAGTGTTAAGTTTTATCAAGTCAAACAGCTTACTTGAATTTAAAACTAGTGGAATACTTTGAAATTGTCAGCCCTTGGTTTATCATAGAGCTATCAAAATGTACAGAATACCCCAGGAGCCTTTTAAAGAGGACCTGCCATCGCTTCTGACAATTCTGTTTTAGTAACTACTTGCATTCTACAAGCAATAACAATTCTGGAGCATCTTGTTTTATAGCTGTATGTTGTGTTGTTTCTCTATTATTCCTGCCAGAAGTATAGAAGTAAAGATACAACTGAGTGTTAAGGCTGGGTTCACATGGGCGTTGCGGGAAAAGGTGTGGGTGCGTTGCGGGAAACATTGTAATGCGTTTTGCACGCGCGTGAGAAAAATCGGCATGTTTGGTACCCAAACCCGAACTTCTTCACAGAAGTTCGGGTTTAGGATCGGGGTTGTGTAGATTGTATTATTTTCCCTTATAACATGGTTATAAGGGAAAATAATAGCATTCTTAATACAGAATGCATAGTACAATAGCAATAGGAGGGGTTAAAAAAAATAAAAATAATTTAACTCACCTTAATCCACTTGCTAGCGCAGCTGGCATCTCTTCTGTCTTCTTCTTAGCTGTGTACAGGAAAAGGACCTGTGGTGACGTCACTCCGGTCATCACATGGTCCATCACCATGGTAAAAGATCATGTGATGGACCATGTGATGACCAGAATGACGTCACCACAGGTCACCACAGAAGAGATGCCGGCTGCGCGAGCAAGTGGATTAAGGTGAGTTAAATTTTTAAAAAAATTTTTTTAACCCCTCCAGCGTTATTGTACTATGCATTCTGTATTAAGAATTCTATTATTTTCCCTTATAACCATGTTAAAAGGGAAAATAATAATGATCGGGTCTCCGTCCCGATCGTCTCCTAGCAACCGTGCGTGAAAATCGCCCCGCATCCACACTTGCTTGCGGATGCTTGCGATTTTCACTCAGCCCCATTCACTACTATGGGGCCTGCGGTGCGTGATAAACGCACAATATAGAGCATGCTGCGATTTTCACGCAACGCATAAGTGATGCGTGAAAATCACCGCTCATGTGCACAGCCCCATAGAAATGAATGGGTCGGGATTCAGTGCGGGTGCAATGCGTTCATCTCCCGCATTGCACCCGCGTGGAAATCTCGCCTGTGTGAACTCAGCCTAACAGTTGGGATTGTATCCCTGCACCATCTCAAACTGGCGGCACTCATTGAACAGTGTCAGACTGTGCAGTAACACCCCCCCTCCCCCTAACTGGTAATACCCAGTTGTACCTTTATTCATAAAATGATGGAGGAGAATCATACAGGAATGACAGAGAATTGTTATTACATGGGGAATACAAATATTAACTAAAGCAGACATATCAGGAGAGGTGACACGTCTTTTTTTAAGGTTTAGGACTTTGTTACCTTTACTATTAGTATAGCTAATATTATGGCTATGCTTAGTACAAACCTCTAATAAACCCTTTTAAGGTTCTCTTGCAGGTAAATGGGGTTTCAACCTATGTACAGGATACCTTTGATTTTATACTTAGGTACTACTGTTGAATTTTGTATGAGCCAAAAGATTGTTGCCTGCTCCACCAGATGGCATTTGTATATGTCTCAGATCATGGGAAGAACATCTCATCAGAGCCTACAACCTTTACAGAGCCTATATGGTAGCAGACAAGGGCCATAAAACAGAGCACTAAGGAGCAGTATAACCTCTTTGAAATGCCAGGCCATGTCCTAAGGCATGTGGTGTTATAAGGAACTCCAAACAATGAATTGCTCCAAAATTTGGCCTTGAGTATGGAACTGCCAATACTTTTCAAACTTTTAAGTGATGGTTCAGCACTTTTTTCTAAGTGTCCTTACGCTTACCAGTTCTACTGCTTCATTAGCCTTGGCTTTGGCCTCTTTTGCAGCATCATCTGCATTATCAATCAACTTCTTGATATTGCTGTATGCATTGAAAGCTGCTGTAGCATTAAGTGAAAGGTTTTTAGCTTCAGCAAGGATTCTGTGAAAACAGATAGAAGTGTTGAGTTCAAGTGCAACTGAAACCCTACAAAAGTGAATTCATGGCAACATATATAGCTGCTATAGCAAAGCAATTGTGGGTAATATAATTACAGCACTTGGCATGGGCAAGCATTCTTCATGGGTAAAATCACTTTTGTGCAGGCAGCTGTTTGCAACTAAGCCATTAGAGTAAATAGCCACATTTTTTGGGGTCAGGCTGTAGAGTAATTGAATTGATTGTATTCTAATCCAATTCATCACAAATTTCCAGAAAGATACTAATTTTGTTAAATTTGAAAATATGGTGTTTCGTCCCGCACAAATGAAGTCCACCATTTTGCAAGTCAGAAGACAGAACAAGACATCAGCCACCAAAAAGGAATACTAAAGAAAATTCTGACAATGTGTTATTAAAACAAGCCATATATGTCACTGTCATTTTGACCTTAATAACACTGTCTTGGAGTTAAAAAGCTTATAAGGGGCTGGAGCTAGGAGTCATAGGAGACCCCAAAGTGTCATACAGGACTTTTCAGGACAATTGGTACACTTTTGATTCAGGTCAGATCTATTTGAACCATATCTGACCTGAAACAAAATTTAGGAAATTTGCTCATTTCTATTAGGCTGTCTTTGCATAAAAAAATTAAAATAAAAATCCCAAACTATTCCTAATTCAAAGGTATCCCAAATATAAATGACCCATGGGGAAAAATGTATCAAAACTGCTGGCTTAGTTACCCAGTTACCAATTAGATTCCACCTTTTATTTGTCAGAACACCTTTGGAAATTGAAAGGTGGAAAGGCAGTTTTCCTTTACAACAGTTTTGATAAAACTCCCCCCTCCATGTAGGGGTCTTGAGTCCTGCTGATGAAGTACTTTATTTCCTGCAATTAAAATGTCGCCATATTGGAATGGTTGTGAATATATAATCCTTTTATTTTCTCATTAATATAACATTTGAGTGTATCAATACCTGTGTCTTCGTAGAAGGAGACATTAATTTAAAAAAGGACAGAGAGAAAGACACAAGAGGAAAAAATAAGAGTCCTAGGAAACCTCACAGTGTCAGACACTCATTTTCAGGCTAATTGTAGCACTTTTGATTCAGGTAGAATCAAAGCAGACTGATTTTCTTTTTTTTTATAGATTTAGAAGTATTGGACCCAAAACGAATTTGAAGCATGTAGCATTACAACGTTGGCATATTGTGTGTTATAAAAATATGATTCCATACCACAATGGGACTAAATGGCTAATTTAAATGGTTAAATCTATCTATCTATCTTCTGTTATCTATCTCTATCTAATATCTATCTATCTATCTATCTATCTATCTATCTATCTATCTATCTATCTATCTATCTATCTATCTATCTATCCATCTATCTATTTCACATCTACTATGCATCCATTTATCTATCTATTTCATATCTACTATCTGTATCTATCTATCTGTACATCTATTTATCTATCTATCTATCTATCTATCTATTATCTTTCTATCGATCTCTCAATCAATCAATCAATCAATCAATCAACAATAACGCTTTATTGGCAGGTCTAAAATTATACATTAGTATTGCCAAAGCATGTGGGAAATAGGGGGTTTAGAAATGGGGACACACCCGGGGTCGGTGTATAGGAATCCGTGGCGTATAATGACAGGGGGGAAGGGGTGCGGACACACCCTGGGTCAGGGTATCGGATTCCATGGCATATCACGCTCCTCTCAGTCTGTGGCAGGCACTGATATATTGTGCTGCTATGTCCACAGTGTGTCCTCTTCCTCTCCCAGCAGGATGGGCAGTTTCTCTTCCTCCTCCATGGACCTGAAGTCTGGGAGTAGATCAGAGAGTCTCCTAAAGTGGATGTCCCTCACTGTTTAGTATTTGGGACAGTATCTAATATCTATCTATCTATCTATCTATCTATCTATCTATCTATCTATCTATCTATCTATCTGTCTGTCTGTCTGTCCATCAATCTATCTAGCTATCTAGCTATCTATCTAGCTATCTATCTAGCTATCTATCTAGCTATCTATCTATATGTCTATCCATCTAGCTATCTATCTATCTATCTATCTATCTACCTATCATATATTTATGGCATATTACATTTCTGTATTCTTCAGTGAATCTCTGCAGCTTAGGCTTTGAATCCTATACCTGGCACAGTTTTGTACTATATTCTACCAGTCAGTTGGTAATGATTTTGCTTCTTGCTGAGATCTGCAGGAGAGACAGTCTGCTGGACAAGTACATATCTGATACACAGGTAGGTGGCACTGATGTACTGTATCTTAGCTTGAATTAAAGCCAGTCATTTTATGGAGAGAGAGAGGGAGCGAGAGACGTGCTGGTATCTAGGATTAGCAAGATACATTAATGTACAAAGCAAATGAGAGCTTAGTAAATCTTGAAAACATTTTGATTGAGGTGCAACAGGCCATCAATGATCACATAAGGCTGAAGGTCATTGATATAGTGTATCATAATTTATATCATGATGCTACACATGAAATGACATATCTAATGAAAATCTTACAAATCTGATACTGCCAGTTCTTATGGATACAGCCTAATTTCTGGACAAAATAACTAGTATCTCCTTTATTTGTTCAATATGCTCCTTGAATGGTCCCCCTATCTCCAGGGGCCCCATAGCATGTGCATGTGTTTTCTCAGTACACACTTCTGCTAATCTGTTTCTACTCACCCATCAAGCATTCTAGAGGACTCTGTTAGCTGGGCTGCATGTAATTCTGCCTGGAGTACTTGCTCTGGAAGATCCCTGGTTTGGATCTCATCAGTGAGATTGTTTATTTTGACATTTAATCTTTCAGTCAGTTGTGGTAGTTCTTTGTTTATATCCATCAATTCCTGTAAGAAGAAAATATAATGTTATATTCTGATAATATTATATTATGTATCAAACATGGGCTTAAAAGAAGTTTCCGAACTACTGGTTTTGAGGACCTATCCTCAAATAGATTAGATTAGCGGGGGACTGACTCCTGACAACCCTGCTGATTAGCTCATGACAACGCTTTGTCTTCTTCGTCTACTTAGTAGTGGCAGTGCAGTGTAACCACGGCTTACTCTCCCATGCACTTAAATGGGATGAATGGCTGTATCTGCATTGCACTGCTGCTACAACGTGCTAACATGCAGGTATGCTTTGAAGAGGGTGCAGCGCAAGCACAGCGGACCCTTCAGAGAGCTGATCGGCGAGGGTGTCAGAATCTGATATTGATAATCTGTCCTGAGGATAGGTCATCAATATCTCTAGCCTGGACATACCCTTTAACAGATAGTGACCGTTAAAAAGTAAATTATACCACATCATTAACATTCCTCTGCATGAAAAGAGACATTAGTATAAGGCCCCATTTACACAACCGGTCTGCATTTGATACACATTTTTTGTGGATTGGATGTGGATCCATTTCAATGAGGCATCAAAAAATACGGACAGCACACCATGCCCTGCCTGCATCCGTATATCCATTCTGCAGATAGAACATTCTGAACCACATCCCCATCAAAATCTACATATGTTACAGTTGTCCCAGATTGCATCATTTGCATTGGGGAAATTTTGCACTTAAAACGTGCACAAACAATTGACATGCTTTGCCTTGCAAAATGTGCACATCAGGTCAAGTTCCATATGGAGATTTTCTGTATTGTACACAAGATTTTAAAAATCTAACAAGGCTAACAAGCAGCAGCAGGAAACTAACCAGCTGCTATTACAACATGTCATAGCGTTGCAAGCCCGCAGAGCGTCCCAGAACATCCACGATGCCTGGCAAGCTGTCCGTGCGGTGATCCCTAAGATGTCCCCCTCGGATAACGTCAAGACCTATATGGCGATGTTCGAAAAGGTGGCCATGAGAGAGAAGTTACCCCGAGACCAGTGGGCTGAGGTTGTCGCTCCGTTCCTGGCGTCTGGGCCCCAGCAAGTGTTTTTTTATCTTCCCGATGATCAAGCGGCAGACTACCCAACCGTAAAAGGTGAGATACTGGCGAGCCTGGGGGTGAATGTATTGGTCCAGGCTCAGCGGGTGCACCAATGGGAATTTAACTCGGCTGAGCCCGCCAGAGCACAATATTATGACCTGCTACACCGGTTGCAGAAATAGCTGCAGCCTGACAAATTGACTCCCACTGCTATGCTGGACCGTTTGTTGGCGGATGTGTTTTGGAGGGTTTTGCTGTACCCTCCCCAGCACTGGATCGGCCAGGTGTCTCCTGGTAATGCCTTAGAGATGGTCGACCTGGTGGAGCACTACGAGGCCACCAGAAATCTGCAGGGGGGTTCTTTTGGGAGGGGGCCCGTCAAACCCCGGAAATCTCCACCCCAGCCCCGGTGGTTTGCTGGCAGTGTCACGAGCCTGGATACATAAGGGCTGACTGTACCCATTAGGGTGAACCCATGGATACCAACTATGGCTACCGCCACTCATTGTATGCCAGGAAGCTGTGTGCCACAGGTACCTCAGAGACTGTAGACAATAGCCACCTGTGCCAGGTGGAAGTGAGGGACACTCTGGTGGTGGCACTTCTAGATTCAGGGAGCCTGGTGTCCTTGGTAAGAGCCCGTCGAGTATACTGGCCAAAGGGTCGGCATTGTGTGCATTCATGGGGACTTAAAGGACTATCCCACCGCCACCGGTGGCCGGCATATGGACTCATGAGGAGGCCGTTGCCACAAAATTAATGTATGAACTAAAAATTGGGAGAGAGTAACCCGGGTTCCCGTCACTATGACCGGACACGAAAGTTACCGATACCCGTGAGACAGATGTGACCCTAGCAGAGTGGCACGGCTCAGGGGGGAAACCTGAACCCTGGGAACCTGAGTCCGAAGGGCCAGCGGTAGGGGTGACCGCCACTTCGGTGGAAGAGGGGGAGATAATCCTGCTAAGTGTGATGGTGGGAGACATGGAGGACTTGCTGCCAGGTCCGGAGCTAGCCAACCTCAATGTCTCCGGGGATAATTTTGATACTGCACAACATGCCAGATAACTAGCACCCATCCACATTTCCATAGTCCCCTGGTACCCCTCCCAATTATCGAGGTCCCGTTCGAGCGAATCCCTATGGATCTCGTAGGCCCGATACCGAAGTCTGCTAGAGGACACCAGCACATCTTGGTTGTCCTCGACTATGCCACTCAGAACCCAGAGGTGGTGCCACTGCGGCATACTTCAGCCAAACTCATAGCTAAGAAGTAAATGGAGATGTTTTCTCTCATAGGTCTGGCTAAGGAGGTTCTGACTGACCAAGGGACCCTGTTTATGTCTAAGGTCATGAAGGAACTCTGTAAGTTGCTCCACATAAAACAGCTACGGACGTCTGTGTATCATCCGCAAACGGATGACCTGGTAGAGAGGTTTAATCAAACATTAAAAAATATGCGAAAAAGGGTGGTCTCTAAGGATAGGAGGGACTGGGACCTTCTTCTGCCCTATATCATGTTCCCAGTGCGAGAGGTGCCCCAGGCCTCTACTGGGTTCTCTCCCTTCGAACTGCTATACGGCAGACACCCTCGCGGTCTGGTGGACGTGGCCAAAGAGGCATGGGAACAACAACCCACACTGCACAGAAGTGTTGTTGAGTACGTCACCCAGATGCAAGGACGGATGGAAACAGTTTTACCTCTTTAGGCAGCATATGGAGGCAGCGCAGCGAACCTAGAGTAGGATCTATAATTGGCATGCTCGGGTCTGAACCTTTAACCCGGGTGATCGGGTATTGGTTCTGGTACCAACTGTAGACAGTAAGTTCCTAGCTAGGTGGCAGGTGCCCAACGAAGTGCTTGAAAAAATTGGAGAGGAAGATTACAAGGTACACCAGCCAGGGCGTCACAATCCGGAGCGGGTGTACCATGTGAATATGCTCAAACCCTGAAAAGACAAGGAAACCTGTACGGAAGACCGCCCACGGCCAGGGTTCCTAGGGGAAGCGGTTTCAGCCCCTCTGTCTGAAGCAAGGAAAGAAGCTGCCACAGTGAAAATTGCTGATAGCCTCTCCTCTAAACAGGCTCAGGAAGCCAGGGAATTGATTAGTCACAACACGGATGTGTTCTCGGACCTCCCTGGACGCACTTCCATAGTCCGACATGACATTATCACTGAGCCTCAGGCAAAAGTCCGGTTGAAACCATACCGGGTACCCGAGGCTCGGCGAAAAGCCATCACGGAGGAAGTGCAGTTAATGCTCCAGCTAGGTGTCATCGAGGAGTCAAAAAGTAAATGGACTAGTCCGATAGTCAATAATACCCAAGCCAAATGGGACATTGAGGTTCTGTAACGACTTCTGCAAACTGAATGAGGTGTCCAAGTTTGACGCATATCCCATGCCCCGAGTGGATGAGCTTATTGAGAATTTTGGCCAAGCCCAGTATTTTTCTGTGTTCGACCTCACCAAAGGGTACTGGCAGGTACCCTTGATGGAGGCTGCCAAGGAAAAACGGCTTTCATCATGCCAGAGGGGCTGTATCAGTACAAGGTATTACCCTTTGGTCTACATGGCGCTCCCACCACATATCAAAGGTTAATGGACATTGTACTCCATCCACATCGTCGGTACGTTTCAGTGTACCTGAACGATATTGTTATCCACCGCACCGACTGTGAAAGTCACCAACCTAAAGTACAGGCTGTAGTGGACTCCCTTAGGAAGGCTGGCTTAACCACTAAACCAAAAAAGTGCGCAATAGGATTAGAAGAGACCAAGTACCTGGGGTATGTAATTGGGCGCGGAATTATTAAACCTCAGGTGAACAAAATTGAGGTGATTAGGGATTTGCCCCAACCTGTCACTACTCAGCAAGTAAAGTCGTTCCTGGGAATGGTGGGGTACTATATGAGGTTTGTCCCCAATTTTGCTACAGTCGCCACACCATTGACAGGTCTTTTGAAGGGACTCAAGTCAGTGACGGTTTAGCGGAATGAGCAGATGGAAAAAGCCTTCTCTACTTTGAAGTCTGCCCTGCGTGGGTCCCCGGTATTGGTGATGCCTGACTTCAAGAGGGAGTTTGTTGTACAGACCGATGCCTCTGAAGTAGACCTTGGAGCTGTACTCTTTTAGGACATCAATGGGAGGAGCATCCTGTTGTTTTCCTGAGCTGCAAACTTACCCCAGCCGAGACTAGGTACAGTATAGTGGAGAGAGAGTGCCTGGCCATCAAGTGAGCACTCGAGTCTCTCCGCTATTATCTGTTGGGGAGAAAGTTCCGTCTGGTGACCGACTACTCCCCTCTCAAGTGGATGAGCCAAGACAAAGAGAGGAATGCTCGGGTCACCAGATTGTTCTTATCTTTCCAAAACTTCAAGTTTTCCGTGGAACAGAGGGCAGGCAGGTTACAGGGAAATGCAGATGCCCTGTCCCGGGTACACTGGTGGGTGTTTACCCCTCAGGGTTGAACAAAGAGGAAGATATGTAGGAAGGCGCAAGGAGCCGTCATTGATAGAAGGTATGTGTCACCGAGATTTCTGTAAGAGCCGTTAGTTTTAAGTGTCAGCGGCAGCTAGTGCTGATTGACACTGTTGCTGTTAGTATGACTGTAAAGCCAATCCGGGCCGGCTCTTACTTGGAGTAGCCAAAGTGCTGGGTGGGTGGCTGCTTTGACGCTCCAGGCCGGGTCTTTTTTGGCCCATATAAAACCCAGCCAGCAGTCTTAGCTGGGTGTGGTTTATCCTCAATCTGACAGAGAAGCTGGGGAGTCTCTGTGTTTTGGGACCTGTGAATTTGTGCCGTGCTAAAGGGCTGAGAGCCCCTAAAGCCTGCTGTGGACTGCGGATGTAAAACTGCTAACCAGGTGAAGATTGTGTTCTATGGACATTGCATGGTGAGAACAAACACCAAGACTGTGAACGGTCATTTTGTTTTTCCTTATGTGTGAATAAACACCGAACTGTTTAAGTTAAAGACTTAATGATTGCCTCCATACTGCGTCCACTAGCCTGTCTACCAGAGCAAAACCCCACAATATATATAATTTTTTTCTATGTTTGTAGACACATTTCTAACACTTTTGAAAACATTTCTGACACACACATTTACACTCTTTCCCCAGCCTACCATCTTTGAACAGATTATATTTTTTTTTCATAAAATTGCACAAACAATGTTTTCTGTGAAAGGCTCCTAGGCTGTTGCTCTATAGAAGTGTCACAAATAGACATCTATTGTGCCCCAAGCCAGTCAGTCTCCCATTCCTATTGAATAACATTTTTGTAATATTTCTGTCTACTTTGGCACAAAACTTTCTACGTCATGCATGATTCTTCATAGTGCTTCACATAACTGGAATGCCGCCTCCTTGTTTACTAATGATTCCATTGAGGCTTTGTGCTACAGATGTGTACCCATCCATATGTCTATTTACTGTTGAATGGATTCCTCCGTCATCCTCAAGTTTCACATTGATTATTTTGTGTTAATATTGAGATTTACCTGGCTTTGGTCTCAAGTTTAACATCTGAGAACATTTCTGGAGAGAATAACAGAAATCTTCTCCTAGCTGAAAATATCACATTGTCTGCTCTGCTCTCTAGAATGGCTTACACTTGGTTATTCCAAATTGGTTTGCTTTAGTGTAAAACAGTTCCTTTCTTCTTATTTCAGTGGTTCACGAGGTGCGGTGGTTTTTACTCACATTTTCAGCTTCATTAATATTTTGTGCTAAGTTGTTGACTTCTGTCATGATGTCATCTGACTCGTTTAGTGTGTTCTCAGTCTCTTTCTTGCCTTTTTCAACGGCTTGCTTATGTCCCTAACATAAAAAAAAACATAAAAGATCAAGTCAGGAACAGTCTTAAAATAAGTATATTGTGATGAGTATCAACAGACAGTAAAGTAAAATGTACCACAAGAAAACTTTTTCACTATAATGGACATTGCGGTTCAAATCAATTCAAAGGACAACATATTCACAGTGTTTGTTCTCCTTGTGTTTGTGTGATTTTCTTTCAAATTCTCCCATATATAAGTGAGGGACATGAACATGTGGAGTCACTGTGGGTAGAAATACATGGAGGCAAAAACAATAATAAATTACTAATAGGAGTTTATTATAAACCACCTAATATACCAGAGTCCACAGAAAATATACTACTAAATGAAATAGACGAGGCGGCAAATCATAATGAGGTCGTTATTATGGGGGACTTCAACTACCCAGATATAAACTGGGAACCTGAAACCTGTACATCTGATAAAGCAAACAGGTTCTTGGCAATAACCAAAGACAATTACCTTTCCCAACTGGTTCAGGACCCGACTAGATGGGTGGCCATACTAGACTTAGTATTAACCAATAGACCTGACAGAACAACAGATGTGCAGATTGGGGGAAACCTGGTAAATAGTGACCATAAAGTAGTAACCTTCCAATTATCATTCAAAAGAGTGTTTTTTCAGGGAGGAACAAAAATACCAAACTTCAAAAAAGCTAAATTTAGCCGACTAAAAGAGGCCATAGTCCTAACTAACTGGGACAAAGTCCTCAAAAATTAAAATACAGCCACAAAAGGGGATATTTTTAAAAGCATCCTAAATTCTAATTGTGAGAGGTACATACTTTATGGGAATAAAAGGTTAAGGAACAAGAAGAAACCAATGTGGATAAATAGAACTGTAAAGAAAGCAATAAATGACAAAAAGAAAGCATTTAAATCACTAAAACAGGAGAGTAGTGAGGAAGCACTGAAAAACTATAAGGAAAAAAATAGAATATGCAAAAAACTAATAAAAGTGGCCAAACTAGAGACCGAGAGATTTATTGCCAAAGAGAGCAAAACTAACCCTAAAATATTCTTCAATTATATAAATGGTAAAAAGTATAAATCTAAAGGTGTCGGCCCTTTACAGAGTGATGAGGGGGGAGTTGCAGAGAGCGATGAGGAGAAAGCAAAGCTATTAAATATTTTTTTTCTCCACTGTATTCACTGAAGAAAGTAAATTGTCAGATAAATTGTCAGAATGTAAAAGTAAATTCACCATTAAAAGTATCCTGTCTGACCCAGGAAAAAGTACAGCGGCTTCTTAAAAATATTAAAATCGACAAATTGCCAGGACCAGATGGAACCCTCCCCGTATCATAAGAGAATTAAGTAATGTCATAGCCAGACCCTTATTTCTGATACTGACAGGGAGTGTTCCACAGGATTGGCGCATAGCAAATGTGGTGCCAATATTCAAAAAGGGTCCAAAAACAGAGCCCGAAAACTATAGGCCGGTAAGTTTAACATCCATCGCGGGTAAACTGTTTGAAGGCTTTCTAAGAGATGCTATCTTGGAGCGTCTCAATGAAAATAAGCAAATAACGACATATCAGCATGGCATCACGAAGGATCGGTCATGTCAAACTAAGTTAATCAGTTTCTATGAGGAGGTGAGTTCTAGACTTGACAGCGGATGTCGTACAGTGCTGCCTATAATTATTCATAGCCCTGGCAAATTTTGACTTAAAGTTACTTTTATTCAACCAGCAAGTAATTTTTTGACAGGAAATGACATAGGTGTCTCCCAAAAGATAATAAGAGGATGTACAAGAGGCATTATTGTGGGGAAAAAAACTTTTCTCAGCTTTTATTTACATTTGAGCAAAAAGTGTCCAGTCCAAAATTATTCATACCCTTCTCAATAATCAATAGAAAAGCCTTTATTGGCTATTACAGCAATCAAACGCTTCCTATAATTGCAGACCAGCTTTTTGCATGTCTCCACAGTTATTTTTGCCCATTCATCTTTAGCAATGAGCTCCAAATCTTTCAGGTTGGAAGGTCTTTTTGCCATCACCCTGATCTTTAGCTCCCTCCACAGATTCTCAATTGGATTCAAGTCTGGACTCTGGCTGGGCCACTCCAAAATGTTAATGTTTTTGTCTGCTAACCATTTCTTCACCACTTTTGCTTTGTGTTTTGGGTCATTGTCATGCTGAAATGTCCACTGGTGCCCAAGGCCAAGTTTCTCTGCAGACTGCCTGATGTAGTTGAGAATCCTCATGTATTGCTCTTTTTTCAAGGTGCTGTTTACTGTGATTAGGTTCCCTGGTCCATTGGCTGAAAAACACCCCCAAAGCATTAGGTTCCCACCAACATGTTTGACAGTGGGGATGGTGTTCTTTGGGCTGAAGGCTTCACCTTTTTTACGCCAAATGAAGGAAACATCATTGTGACCAAACAATAAAAATTTTTGTTTCATTTGATCATAACACAGAAGACCAGAAGTTTTCTTCTTTGTCCAGATGAAATTTTGCAAAGGCCAAGCGAGCTTTTGTGTGCCTGGTCTGCATCCGTGGAACCCAGCAGTGTGCAGTGTCCGTTGAATAGTCTGCCTTGAGACATTGCCACCAGCAGAGCCCAGATTCACCAGGATGGCCTTGGTGGTGATCCTTGGATTCTTTTTCACCTCTCTAACTATCCTCCTGGCCAGCACAGGTGTCACTTTTGGCTTCCGACCACGTCCTCTGAGATTTTCCACAGTGCGGAACATCTTGTATATTTTAATGCTTTGCACTGTAGCCATTGGAACTTGAAAACATTTAGAAATGGCCTTTTAACCCTTTCCTGACTTGTGAGCAGCCACAATGCGCAGCCGCAGGTCCTCACTGAGCTCCTTTGTCTTAGCCATGACTGTCCACAAACCAACTGCAGAGAGCTGCTGTTTTTCACCTGTTGAGTTAATTAAAACAGCTGTTCCCAATTAATCAGGGTAATTAGGATGCTTTCGAACAGCTTGGACTATTTGGAATGGTATGAAACTTTTGATTTTCCCACAGACTATGACAGTTTGTGAAGGGTATGAATAATTTTGGACTGGACACTTTTTGCTCAAATGTAAATAAAAGCTGAGAATTTTTTTCCCCCCACAATAATACCTCTTGTGCATCGTCTTATTATCTTTTGGGAGACACCTATGTCATTTCCTGTCAAAAAATGTCCTGCTGGTTGAAGAAAAGTAACATTAAGTCAAAATTTGCCAGGGGTATGAATAATTATGGGCAGCACTGTATATCTGGACTTCTCCAAAGCATTTGACACTGTAACGCATAAAAGGTTAGTAAATAAAATTAGAATGCTTGGACTGGGAGAAAATGTCTGTATTGGCATAAGTAACTGGCTCAGTACTAGAAAGCAGAGGGTGGTTATTAACGGTACACACTCAGATTGGGTCACTCTCACTAGTGGAGTACCTCAGGGGTCAGTATTGGGACCTATTCTCTTTAATATATTTATTAATGATCTTGTAGAAGGCTTGCACAGTAAAATATACATTTTTGCAGATGACACTAAACTGTGTAAAGTAATTGACATGGAAGAGGACAGGATACTGCTACAAATTGATCTGGATAGATTGGAGGCTTGGGCAGAGAAGTGGCAGAGGAGGTTTAACACTGACAAATGTAAGGTTATGCACATGGTAAGGAATAATGCAAGTCACCCGTACATACTAGATGGTAAAACACTGGGTAACACTGACATAGAAAAGGACCAAGGAATTTTAGTGAACAGCAAACTAAGCTGCAAAAACCAGTGTCAGGCAGCTGCTGCCAAGGCCAATAAGATAATGGGTTGCATGAAAAGGGGGCAAAGATGCCCGTGATGAGAACATAGTCCTACCACTTTATAAATCACTGGTCAGACCACACATGGAGTACTGTGTACAGTTCTGGTCTCCTATGAACAAGGCAGACATAGCTGAGCTGGAGAGGGTTCAGATGAGGGCAACTAAAGTAATTACAGGAATGAGGGAATTACAGTACCCTGAAAGATTATCAAAATTAGGGTTATTCACTTTAGAATAAAGACGACTGAGGGGAGATTTAATTACTATGTATAAATATATCAGGGGTCAGAACCGAGATCTTTCCCATCATCTATTCATCCCCAGGACTGTGACTGTGCCTGGAGGAAAGAAGGTTTGTACACAAACATAGAAGAGGATTTTTTATGATAAGAGCAGTGAGACTATGGAAATCTCTGCCTGAGGAGTTGGTGATGGTGAGCTCACTAAAAGAGTTCAAGAGGGGCCTGGATGTATTTCTGGAGTGTATTAACAGGCTATAGCTACTAGAGATGGGTTGTTGATCCAGGGAGTTATCTGATTGCCTGAATGGAGTCGGGAAGGAATTTTTTCCCCTTAAGTGGGGAAAATTGGCTTCTGCTTCACAAGTTTTTTTTTTGCCTTCCTCTGGATCAACTTGCAGGATAACAGGCTGAACTGGATGGACAAATGTTACTATGTTACTATATTCTAAAAACTGATGGGCCATGTTTGAAGTACTCTTAAAGGACTATATACAGAAGTATGTGACTGTAAATAATATTATAAGTGATAACCAACATGGGTTTACCAAGAACAGAAGTTGTCAGACTAACCTGATTTGTTTTTATGAGGAAGTGAGTAGTAGCCTGGACAGAGGGGCGGCTATGGATGTAGTGTTTCTGGATTTTTCAAAGGCGTTTGATACTGTCCCTCATAGACATTTAATAGGTAAAGTAAGATCTATAGGCTTGGAAAGTATCGTTTGTAATTAGATTGAAAACTGGCTGAAGGAACGTGTCCAGAAAGTTGAGGTCAATGATTCGTATTCAAAATGGTCCTGGGTTATAAGTGGTGTGCCCCAAGGTTCAGTGCTGGCTCCTCTATTATTTAATTTATTTATTAATGATATTGAGGACGGCATTAATAGCACCATTTCTATTTTTGCAGATGACACTAGGCTATTTAGCACTGTACAGTCTATGGAAGATGTCCATAAACTAAAAGCTGACTTGAACACTCTGAGTAATTGGGCATCAACTTGGCAAATAAAGTTCAATGTGGATAAATGTAAAGTTATGTATATTGGTAGTAATAATCTCCATGCTTCATGTGTCCTAGGTGATGTAACACTGGGAGAGTCACTTATAGAGAAGGATTTGGGTGTCCTTGTAGATGGTAGATTAAATAATAGCATACAATGTAAATCAGCTGCTTCTAAGGCCAGCAGGATATGGTCATACATTAAACGAGGCATGGACTCACGGGGTAGGGATGTAATATCACTTTACAAAGCGTTGGTGGGGCCTCATCTGGAATATGCAGTTCAGTTCTGGACACCGGTCCATAGAAAGAATGCACTGCAGCTAGAAAAGTACAGAGGAGAGCGACTAAACTGATAAGGGGCATGGAGGGCCTTAGTTATGAAGAAAGATTAAAAAAATTTAATTTATTTGGTCTTGAGAAGATATGTCTAAGGGGGGGGGGGGGGGCGGGACATGATTGACCTATACAAATATACACTGCTCAAAAAAATAAAGGGAACACAAAAATAACACATCCTAGATCTGAATTAATTAAGTATTCTTCTGAAATACTTTGTTCTTTACATAACTGAATGTGCTGACAACAAAATCACACAAAAATTTAAATGGAAATCAAATATTTCAACCCATGGAGGTCTGGATTTGGAATCACACTCAAAATTAAAGTGGAAAAACACACTACAGGCTGATCCAACTTTGATGTAATGTCCTTAAAACAAGTCAAAATGAGGCTCAGTAGTGTGGGTGGCCTCCACATGCCTGTATGACCTCCCTACAACGCCTGTACATGCTCCTGATGAGGTGGCGGACGGTCTCCTGAGTGATCTCCTCCCAGACCTGGACTAAAGCATCAGCCAACTCCTGGACGGACAGTCTGTGGTGCAACGTGACGTTGGTGGATAGAGCGAGACATGATGTCCCAGATGTGCTCAATTGGATTCAGGTCTGGGGAACGGGCGGGCCAGTCCATAGCATCAATGCCTTCGTCTTGCAGGAACTGCTGACACACTCCAGCCACATGAGGTCTAGCATTGTCTTGCATTAGGAGGAACCCAGGGCCAACCGCACCAGCATATGGTCTCACAAGGGGTCTGAGGATCTCATCTCGGTACCTAATGGCAGTCAGGCTACCTCTGGCAAGCACATGGAGGGCTGTGCGGCCCTCCAAAGAAATGCCACCCCACACCATTAGTGACCCAATGCCAAACCGGTCATGCTGGAGGATGTTGCAGGCAGCAGAACGTTCTCCACGGCGTCTCAAGACTCTGTCACATCTGTCACATGTGCTCAGTGTGAACCTGCTTTCATCTGTGAAGAGCACAGGGCGCCAGTGGCGAATTTGCCAATCTTGGTGTTCTCTGGCAAATGCCAAACGTCCTGCACGGTGTTGGGCTGTAAGCACAACCCCCACCTGTGGACGTCGGGCCCTCATATCACCCTCATGGAGTCTGTTTCTGACCGTTTGAGCAGACACATGCACATTTGTGGCCTGCTGGAGGTCATTTTGCAGGGCTCTGGCAGTGCTCCTCCTGTTCCTCCTTGCACAAAGGCGGAGGTAGCGGTCCTGCTGCTGGGTTGTTGCCCTCCTTCGGCCTCCTCCACGTCTCCTGATGTACTGGCCTGTCTCCTGGTAGCGCCTCCATGCTCTGGACACTACGCTGACAGACACAGCAAACCTTCTTGCCACAGCTCGCATTGATGTGCCATCCTTGATTAGCTGCACTACCTGAGCCACTTGTGTGGGTTGTAGACTCCGTCTCATGCTACCACTAGAGTGAAAGCACCGCCAGCATTCAAAAGTGACCAAAACATCAGCCAGGAAGCATAGGAACTGAGAAGTGGTCTGGGGTCACCACCTGCAGAACCACTCCTTTATTGGGGGTGTTTTGCTAATTGCCTATAATTTCCACCTGTTGTCTATCCCATTTGCACAACAGCATGTAAAATTGATTGTCACTCAGTGTTGCTTCCTAAGTGGACAGTTTGATTTCACAGAAGTGTGATTGACTTGGAGTTACATTGTGTTGTTTAAGTGTTCCCTTTATTTTTTTTGAGCAGTGTATAAATAGGCCATACAAAAAAAATATGGTGAAAAACTGTTCCATGTAAAATGCCCTCAAAAGACAAGGGGGGCACTGCCTCCGACTGGAGAAGAAAAAGTTCCATCTCCAGAAGAGTCAAAGCTCCTTTACTGTAAGAACTGTGAATCTGTGGAATAGACTTCCTCAGGAAGTGGTCACAGCAGAAACAGTGGATAGTTTTAAAAAGGGTTTAGGTAAATCCTTAAAAGTAAGCAACATTAATGCTTATGAAATCCTTCTGGGATTCACGTCCCCACCTATCCCTTGGTTGAACTTGATGGACTTATATCTTTTTCAACCGTATCAACTATGTAACCGGCTGTCAACGAAGATGGTTCCATTGGGTATATTAAGGATATTTGAGTGGGACAGGGACTGATGTAACTGAAGACAATGACTGAGATTTATCAAACTGGTGTAAAGTAGAACTGGCCCATAGCAACCAATCAGATTCCACCTTTCTTTTTTTTTCAGTTGCTATGGGCAACTAAGCCAGTTCTACTTTACACTAGTTTGATAAATCTCCCCCAATCTGTGTACAGCGCTGCAGAATATGTTAGTGCTATACTGTATAAGCAATTGGAATAAATGTATTTTGTTTGCGATCAGATAAACACAAGTATTGGTTATTGGTTATTCTTGTAGGCCTGTCTTCTGTCGTGTTTAACCACTATATTATATAGCATTGCCAGTTTACATAATGTGAAGTTAAAAGGACCTCATTCAGTTTTGAATTGATTTAAGTTGACATGATTTAAAATGTTCCGCATCTTCTCCAGGCAAAAAAAACATGTATTATACTGATCACCATTGTAATCTATTCCCTTGTGACTTAAATATTTGTGCCAATGCATAAAAAATGCTAATGTGAAATATTTTTTATATTAAAAATCCATCAGGAACAATAACAGGTTTGCATTCAGAGCACTAATGCACTACAGTATATGCAGCATTTCCATCAAAATGTATTCTTACAAAGTAAGGACATTCATTATTCTGCAGGGATAAAAAATGTGGATTTGAATAACCTTCAATACAAGCCATTAAGTCATCTAATCACACTTTATTCATTCCTGTTCAGTTCCATCTGGATTTATTTTAGAAAAATTACCCATCTCAGATTTAAATAAATTAAAAATGAAAACGTGCTTCAATATACTAGCATCACTAAGTCTAGAATGGTTAATCTTTACATGTGAAAGTCAAAGTGCCCCAAAAAATTGCAACTGAAAGTAAAATGTACTGAAATGATGCATTTCCCATAAAGTGAATAACGGTCAAAAGAATCCTGTCTGAATTAACCCTTGCAGCCCCAGAGGTTTTTGCGTTTACGTTTTTCACTCCTGCTTTTCTAGGGCCATAACTTTTCTATTTTTCTCTTCACACATCCATTCCTGGAAGAAGTGACTGTGAAATGGCATTGGTGTCTCCGGTGCTGCTGTGGTCTGTATCATTGTTATTCCTTGGACTTTGGGGTTATGGTTACTGTTTCTTATGCTGATACTTTGTCCTAATCAATTGTGTGCCACATTGTAGCCCCTGGTTCTGTGTGGGTATGGAGGTAACTTCTGTTTTAATCATGGAATATTTTAAATCTCAATTTGTTACAATAAAGATTATGGGGGATATTTATTAGTGTGGTTTGAGCATCGAAGTGCTCGGGTGCTCAGGTGCTCGAGTAGAACGCTTTGGGATGCTCGGGTGCTCTACAGAGCAGCCAAGCACAATAGAAGTCAATGGGAGAACCAGAGCATTAAACCAGGCACCCCCTGCTCTGAAGAGAGGAGGGTGTCTGGTTCACAGGAAAAGGTCAGAAATTGATAAAAAAACACCACTGAAATGGTTCGGGAATAGCATGGGGAGGACTCCCGGATGCATCTTGGCTGACTGGTGCTGGAAGATGATAATTCAGAGTTGGAAGTGGAGGTGGAGAAGTGGGTGGAAGTTGCAGCCACTAATGTAGGTGGTGGTGGAAATCCTGATGGAAGTAGGGCCGGCAATCCTTGGCATCGGTAGCACCTGTGCCAATCCAGGGTACGACTCGCTCCCGGCCTTCACAGCGTTCACCCAGTGTGCAGTCAGGAAAACATCCCTGGACAAAAGCACTTGTACGTGTGTCAGTCGTTAAGTGGACCTTCCCAATAACTGCGTTGGTCAGGGCATGGGTGATGTTATGGGACACATGCTGGTGTAAGGCGGGGACGGCACACTGGGAAAAATAGTGGCGGCTGGGGACTGAGTAACGAGGGACAGCAGCCGTCATCAGGCTGCAGAAAGCCTTAGTGTCCACAAGCCTAAATGGCAACATTTCCAGGGCCAGCAGTTTGGGAAGGTGCACATTTAGAGCTATGGCCTGTGGGTGGGTGACTGGGTATTTCCGCTTTCGTTCAAAGGCCTGGGGTATGGACATCTGTACCTGCGCTGGGACACAGAAGTGCAGGGCAGGATCCAGGCCTGTGTCTTGGACAGGGGATTGGGCAGCAAGTAAAACAGGGAAGGGGAGGCAGTGGTGTGACCCACAGAAACTGATTGTGGACCCAAGTGTTCGGCCCACCTATTAGGGTGCTTTGATGCCATGTGGCAGATCATGCTGGTGGTGGTGAGGTTGCTAGTGTTCACGCCCCTGCTCATTTTGGTACAATATAGGTTGGAAATGACAATTCTTTTATTGTCCGCACTTTCCTCAACAAAGCAGCAGACTGCGGAACACCTACCCCTCTGCAAGGGAGATTGCTGCAAGGGGGTGCTCCTGGGAACAGTTGAGGGTCTGTTTGGTGTGGCCCACCTTCTCCCTTCTGCGGTGCAGCAGATCCCTCCCCCTCTGCACTGCTGTCCGTGCTTGGCTTGCCACCTTCCCATTTTGAGTCAGTGATTTCATCGTTCACCACCTCCTCTTCCACCTCCTCACTCTGGTCATCCTCCTGACTTGAATTGCTGTTGACTTATTGGTAACTGTGTCTCATCATCATCATCCACCTCGTGAAACACTAATTGCCGTTCCCCACCGTCATCTTCTTCTGACTGTGGATGCTCAAGAGTTTGGGAATCAGTGCACAAGATCTCCTCATGTCCCTCTTCAAGCAGGCTTGGCAAGAGGCCCAAATCAAGGAATGGCGAAAATAGCTCCTTGGAATATCCGAGTGTGGGATCACGCCAAGACTCTCCATGGTGGGAGGAAGAAGAATCAGGGTGAGGATTCTGTTGACCAGACTCTCGGCTACTGAGACTGGACTTTGTGGAAGACAGGGTGGTGTTTAACCGACTGGAAGGATTATCTGCTGCAATCCAACCGACCACCTGGTCGCACTGGTGTGACTTCGAGAGGGGTGTTCTGCGCTGCCCTGCAAACTGGGACATGAAGCTAGGTATTGTGGTTGAGTGTGTTTCTTGTGCTATGGTAGCAGGAACAGTTTCACTGCGCCCAGGGCCACGGCCTCTGCGTGCACCATCAGCAGCATGGCCACTTCCCCATCCTTTACTGCTTGCCTTGAGCATATTAAATGGTATATATGATTGCAAGTATGTAACACGTACCGTAGTGCAGATTTTGTAAGTGTATGCACAAAAAATGACACTGAATGTCACAGATATTTAGGATGCACAAACGTTATACAGGAGATGTAGCGCAGGTAATGTCGCTGTCAGAAGCTGCCAAACAATTGCGCTGAATGTCACAGATATTTAGGATGCGCTAATGTAACACAACATGTAGCAGAGGTTGTGTCACTGTCAGCAGCGGCCAAACAATTGCACGCAATTTAGCGCAGGTTGCGCTAATAATATATATTGCAGCCAGATAAAACTAGTCCTTAAAGGGGATATCCTATCTTAGACAATTGGGGCATATCGCTAGGATATGCCCCCATTGTCTAATAGGTGCGGGTCCCACCTCTGGGACCCGCAGCTACAAGGAGAACAGAGCCGGGGAGAGTTGTGGCTGGAGGACCCTGGGTTTCCCGGGGTCCGTCCACCACCAGGTGCAGCTCCCCGCCTCTCCCATTGAAGTGAATGGGAGCGCACAGCGCATGCGCGGCCACCGCTCCCATTCATTTCTAAGGGGCTGACGGAAATAGCTGAGCCAGTGCTCGGCTATTTTCGGCGGCTCCATAGAAATGAATGGAGGGCGGCTACGCATGCGCAGTGCACCCTCCTCATCTTTCTCCACTCCGTTCTCCTTGTAGCAATATCCTAGCAATATGCCCCCATTGTCTAAGATGGGATAACCCCTTTAAAAAGACTTTTGGTTCTCTAACACCTTTCAACAGTAAACCCTGCCTGAAAAAAAAAAATAATCCTGTCCCTACACTATCTGTCCCTTCTGCTGCAGCCCTCCCTGACTAATGATGACGCGTTCAGGCTAGGCAATCACTGCAATGCCATTAATCAACATGGCTATGGCATTGCAGTGAGTGCCAGTACTTCCTCGCATGTTTATTGGCTGCGTAGCCAACAAACGTGCGGGGAGCAGGCTCGACATCGAGCTCGAGCACACGCAGTGTTCGGCCGAACGCCGCGATGTGCCAAGCATCGCGGTCCTCGATTCAAAATGGTGTTTGGCCGAGCATGCTCGCCCAACACTAATATTTATCAATTTAGCAACCAATCAGGTGAAATCTGATTGGTTGCTATGGGCAGCTAAGCCAGTTCTACTTTACACTAGTTTGATAAATCTCCCCCTCTGTTTTTTGATTCTTTGAATATGTGTGGTGTTGCTATTCTTGGTGTTTTTTGTTTAGTGTTCCCTATACGGTAAAACTGAACAGTTACTTTCATTCTCCAGGTCAGTACATTTACGGAGTATGTATAGTTTGTCTTTTTTGTACTTACGTCTATGCAGCTGTGTGAGTACTCATTTTTTGTGGAGCAATCTTTACTTTTCATTGATACTTTTTTGGTGTGTATTTTACTTTTTGATCACTTTTTATAAAAAAAAAATTGGTGGGAAGCAGCTAAAAAATGACGAATCAGTGATTTCGGTATGGGATAAATATTTTTAGATTTTAATAGTACGGGCATTTTCAGGCGTGGCACTAGGCGTGGTAGTTCCCATAGCAAACTATAACAAGCAATCATTAGATATGGGAATTATACAAGCAAAGGATCCATAGGAACTAATGTGCAGCAGCCTCCTGCCTCACAGGAAGTCAGGGGCTGCTGCTCACACACTCCAGCTCCCCCAATCACTGCCGAGGAGAGCCAGAGCACACTCAGAAGTGCACATTTCCGGGTTTTAGCGCGTCCAGATGCTGTGGTCACATTTGACATTAGCTGTGGGATGCAGCCATCTTGATTGGAGAAACTGAGCAAAGTCTCTTTCACGCGGTTAGGTGAGTGTTTTTTTTTTACTGCCATTTCAGGAAAAATTGATTCATTACCATTCCGGCTTCTTGACAAATCAAATTTTACCTGAAATTCAGATCGATGTCAATTTGTTTAACTTTGATTCACTCAACACCAGTTATAGACTGTTTTATACTTCAGAGCTGCATTTACAATTTTGTAACTTCCAAGCTGAAATCTTTGAGTTTTTTATGGTTAAGTCTACAGAGCTGTGTGAGGACTCATTTTTTAACAGAGCAATCTGCCTTTTATATTGATAGCATTTTGGAGTGTGTATGACTTTTTTTTTATAACTTTGTATTTACTTTTTGGGGAGGGGAAGCAATGAAAAATGCTTTTTGTTGCGACATCCACTGTATAGGATAAATATTAGTGTTGATCGAGCAAGCTCGGCCAAACACCTGTTCGGCTCAAGCATCTCGATGCTCGGCACATGGCGGTACTCGGCTGAGTACCGCATGTGCTCGAGCGCCATGTTCGATTCCCCTTCCTGCAAATTTCTTGGCTGCTACGCCGCCAATAAACGTGCAGGTAAGTACTGCCCTCACTGTTGGCTACTGGCATTACAGTGATTGGCTGGCCGGAAAGCATCATCATGTTCGGCTCATTCGTAGTCAGGAAGAGCTGAGCATAGGAAGGGACAGAGAGTGCAGGGAGTGTAATTGAATATTTTTTTGTACAAAAACATTTCAGAGACCCAAAAGTCCTTGTGAGGACTAGTGTGTGTGACAGCAGCAATATATGTTTGTAGCGCAACCTGCGCTAAATGGCTCAGTGTTAGGCATCATGCACACGGCCATTGTTTTAGTCCGCATCCGAGCCGCAGTTCTGACGGCTTGGATGTGGACCCATTCACTTCAATGAGGCCGCAAAAGATGTGGACAGCACTCTGTGTGCTGTCTGCATCCGTTGCTCCGTTTCGTGGTCCGCAAGAAAAATATAACCTGTCCTCTTCTTGTCCGAGTTTTGCGGACAAGAATAGGCAGTTATATTAATGGCTGTCCATGCCGTTCCACAAATTACGGAAAACACACGGACCCCATCTGTGTTTTGCGGATCAGCGGTTTGCGGACCGCAAAACACACAACGGTCGTGTGCATGAGACTTTAGGGAGAGCTGTGCATAGGAAGGGACAGACAGTGTAGGGAGTGTAATAGGAAGATTTTTATACAAAAAAAACTTTTCAGAGACCCAAAAGTCCTTTTAATGACTATTGTGTATGACAGGAGCAATATTTATTTTTAGCACGTCCTGCGCTAAATACAGTGAAATAGGCCGCTGCAGACAGTTAAATTATTCGCGCATCTCCTGTGTAAAGTGTGCACATCCCAAAAATATCAGTGACATCTATTGTACTTTTTCCGTAGACGGTGCCCGCTGCAAACAGTTAAATTATCCGTGCCACATCTCCTGTTAAAAGTGTGCGCATTTCAAAAATAACAGTGACATCCAGTGTGCTTTTTCCGCAGACACTGCGAACAGTGACATTACCTGTCGTACCTGTCCTGTATAACGTTTCCTCATCGCAAATAAATTTGTACATTTTTTTTGTGCATATACTTCCAAATCCTACGCTACTGAACGTGTGACATACTTTCAAGCATATATCACATTTAAAATGAAGATGGCGAGCAGTAAGGGACAGGGAAGTGGACGTGATGGTGCACGCAGAGGCCATGGCCTTGGGCGCGGAGAAACTGTGCCTGCTGCCAGAGCACAGTAAAAACAATCATCCACGATATCCAGCTTCATGTCCCAGCTTGCAGGGCGCCGCAGGACAATGCTCACAAAGTCAGACCAGTGCGAGCAGGTAGTCGGTTGGAATGCAGCAGATAATGCTTCCAGTCGGTTAAGCACCACTCTGTTTTCCACCAAGTCCAGTCTCAGAAGCCTGGAGTCTGGTTAACACAATCCTCACCCTGAACCTCCTTCCTCCCACCATGTACAGTCTGGCCAAACAAGTGATCCCACACTCGGATATTCCGAGGACCTCTTTTCATTGCCATTGCTTTATTTGGCCCTCTCGCCAAGCACGCTTGAAGAGGGACATGAGATCTTGTGCCCTGATTCCTAACCACTTGAGCTTCAACAGTCAGAAGAAGATGACGGTGGGGAAAGGCAATTAGTGTTTAATGAGGTGGATGATGATGAGACACAGTTGCCAATGAGTCAACCGCAATTACTATCTCAAGAGGTTGATGAAGAGGATGAGACACAGTTGTCAATCACTGAGGTTGTGGTTAGGTCAACAAATCAGGAGGATGATCAGAGTGAGGAAGTGGAAGAGGAGGTGGTGGATGATGAGGTCACTGACCCAACCTGGGAAGGTGGAAAGCTGAGCAAGGACAGCAGTACAGAGGGGGAGGTATCTGTAGCACCGCAACAGGCTGGAAGAGGCAGTGGGATGGTAAAAGGGAGAAGGCGGGCCACACCAAACAGCCCCGCAACTGTTCCACGGAGCACCCCATTGCGGAAATCTTCCCACCCACCCACAGGCCATAGCACTAAAGGTGCACCTTTCAAAATTACTGGCCCTGGAAATGTTGCCATTTAGGCTTGTGGACACTAAGACCTTCCGCAGCCTGATGTCGGTGGCCATCCCGCATTAGGCAGACCCCAGCCGCCACTATTTTTAAGGTGTGCCGTGCCCGCCTTACACAAACATGTGTCCCGTAACATCACACGTGCCCTGACCAACACAGTTACTGGGAAGGTCCACTTAACCACGGACACATGGAAAAGTGCCTTCGGCCAGGGACGCTGCGTTTCCCTGACGGCACACTGGGTAGAGGCTGGGAGCGAGTCGTACCCTTGGATGGCACAGGTGCTACTGATGCGAAGCATTGCAGGCCCTACGTCGATCAGGGTTTCAGCCAGCACCTATGTTAGTGGCTCCAAACCCCACTTCTCCTCCTCTGCCTCCTCTTTGACTTCCACCTCCGAATTATCTGCGTGCAGCACCAGTCAGTCATCAGTCGGTAGCTGGAAGCAGTGTAGCACTGCAGTGGGGAAGCCCCAACAGGCCGTGCTGAAGCTGACATGCTTAGAGGACAAACAGCACACCGCCGCAGAGCTGTGGCAGGGGATAAGAGACCAGACTGAGCTGTGGCACTCGCCACTTAACCTACAACCAGGCATGATTGTGTCTGATAATGGAAGTAACTTGGTGGGGGCTTTGGCGCTCGGCAAGCTCAGACACATCCCATGTCTAGCCCACGTGTTTAACCTTGTGGTTCAGCGGTTTTTAAAAACCTAGAGTTACTGGTGAAGGTGCGCGGCAAACACTCGGTAACACTGACATGGAAAAGGATCTAGGAATTTTAATAAACAGCAAACTAAACAGCAAAAACCAGTGTCAGGCAGCTGCTGCCAAGGCCAACAAGATAATGGGTTGCATCAAAAGGGGCATAGATTCCCGTGATATGAACATAGTCCTACCACTTTACAAATCGCTAGTCAGACCACACATGGAGTACTGTGTACAGTTCTGGGCTCCTGTAAACAAGGCAAACATAGCAGAGCTAGAGAGGGTTCAGAGGAGGGCAACTAAAGTAATAACTGGAATGGGGCAACTACAGTACCCTGAAAGATTATCAAAATTAGGGTTATTCACTTTAGAAAAAAGACGACTGAGGGGAGATCTAATTAATATGTATAAATATATCAGGGGTCAGTACAGAGATCTATCCCATCAGCTATTTATCCCCAGGACTGTGACTGTGACGAGGGGACATCCTCTGCGTCTGGAGGAAAGAAGGTTTGTACACAAACATAGAAGAGGATTCTTTACGGTAAGAGCAGTGAGACTATGGAACTCTCTGCCTGAGGAGGTGGTGATGGTGAGTACAATAAAGGAATTCAAGAGGGGCCTGGATGTGTTTCTAGAGCGTAATAATATTACAGGCTATAGCTACTAGAGAGGGGTCGTTGATTCAGGGAGTTATTCTGATTGGAGTCGGGAAGAAATTTTTTATTCCCCTAAAGTGGAGAAAATTGGCTTCTACCTCACAGGGTTTTTTGCCTTCCTCTGGATCAACTTGCAGGATAACAGGCCGAACTGGATGGACAAATGTCTTTTTTCGGCCTTATGTACTATGTTACTATGTTACTTTGTTACAACCAGGCATGATTGTGTCTGATAATGGAAGTAACTTGGTGGGGGCTTTGGCGCTCGGCAAGCTCAGACACATCCCATGTCTAGCCCACGTGTTTAACCTTGTGGTTCAGCGGTTTTTAAAAACCTACCCTAATTTGCCTGAGTTACTGGTGAAGGTGCGCGGCGTGTGTGCACATTTCTGCAAGTCATGCAGGCCCTCGCATATAATGTTTTAAAGGGTCAGCTCTCCAGCAGGTCTTCACTTACAATCTTTTACAGGGTCAGCTCACCTGAAGCCCTCGCATATAATGTTTTAGAGGGTCTTCTCATCTGCAGCCCCTCACCTACAACCTTTTAGAGGGTCAGCTCACCAGCAGGCCAGCACATAAAATGTTTTACAGGGTCAGCTCAACAGCAAGCCTGCACCTCAAATATTTTACAGGGTCAGCTAAACAGCAGGCCCTCGCATATAATTTTTTACAGGGTCAGCTCACCAGCAGGCCTTTACCTATAATCTTTTACAAGGTCAGCTCACCTGAAGCCCTTGCATATAATGTTTTAGAGGGTCAGCTCACCAACAGGCCCGCACCTAAAATCTTTTACAGGGTCAGCTCACCAGCAGGCCAGCACATAAAATGTTTTACAGGGTCAGCTCAACAGCAAGCCTGCACCTCAAATATTTTACAGGGTCAGCTAAACAGCAGGCCCTCGCATATAATTTTTTACAGGGTCAGCTCACCAGCAGGCCTTTACCTATAATCTTTTACAAGGTCAGCTCACCTGAAGCCCTTGCATATAATGTTTTAGAGGGTCAGCTCACCAACAGGCCCGCACCTAAAATCTTTTACAGGGTCAGCTAAACAGCAGGCCCTCGCATATAATTTTTTACAGGGTCAGCTCACCAGCAGGCCTTTACCTATAATCTTTTACAAGGTCAGCTCACCAGCAGGCCCGCACCTAAAATCTTTTACAGGGTCAGCTCACCTGCAGGCCCGCACTTAAAATCTTTTACAGGGCAAGCTCATCTGCAGGCCCTCAGCTAATTATACGTAATAGATAATTTGCGTGCATGTTGCCTTGCCTCGATGTGGTAGCCGTAGCTGTTTCTCAGACTCCCTCTCCGGAATCAAACCATGATTCCCACGTTACCCGTGGTCACCATGGTTTGCGCTGAAAATAAAATCGAAAGTTGATAGGGCAAACATCCGAATGGATCGTCGCTGTCAAAGGGACTTACGATCGGCCCCAGGTTATCTAGAGTCACCAAAGCGGCAGCAGGCCCTCGCCCATAATGTTTTAGATGGTCAGATCAGCAGGCCCTTGCTCCAAATGTTTTTGAGGGTCACTAGCAGGCCATCACCTAGAATCTTTTACAGGGTCAGCTCACCTGGAAAGACAGCCTAACATGAAGTCAGCCATGTGTGCCAGTGTACCTATAGGCAAAACTTTGCTGTCGTCATCAGGAGGATGACTCTCAATCTCCTCATCCTCCTCTTCTGCCCACTCATGCTAAACAGATAAAAAGTAATCTTCAATGGGTACTACCCTCTGTAGTGGAGGCGACCGTCTTCTGCTCCTCCTCCTCCACTTCATCGTCCAATTTGCGCTGAGAGTGCTCTGGCTATCACCCTGTGTAATATCTTCCCCCATTTCCGCCTCTTTCACATGCAAAGCGTCTTCCTTAATTGTGAGAAGCGATCGTTTGAGTAGATACAGAAGTGGGATGGTTACACTGATAATAGCGGCATCGCCGCTCACCATCTGTGTTGATTTCTTGATTCAAAGTTTCTTAAAACCTCACAGAGGTGAGATATCCATGTCCACTCCTCACTTGTGAATAGCAGAAACTGACTGGAAATGCGACGACCATGTTGTAGCTGGTAATCCACTACTGCCCTCTGCTGCTCACAAAGCCTGGCTGTGGAATTCCAACGCATGCTCATGTCGAACAACACCTAATTATACCTAATAGGTAATTTGTGTGCATGCTGCCTTGCTTGGATGTGGTAGCCGTAGCTGTTTCTCAGGCTCCCTCTCCAGAATCAAACCATGAGTCTCCCGTTACCCATGGTCTACATGGTTTGGGCTAAAAATAACATTGAAAGTTGATAGGGCAGACATCCGAATGGATCGTCGCAGTCACAGGGACATACGATCAGCCCCAGGTTATCTAGAGTCACCATAACTGCAGCAGGCCCTCGTCCATAATGTTTTAGATATTCAGATCAGCAGGCCCTTGCTCCAAATGTTTTTGAGGGTCACCAGCAGGCCCTCAATCATAGTTTTTCAAGGCTGTGTATGATGCCGTCCTTTATGTGTAACAAAGGGTGTATTGGAGTGCCGGTTCCTTGTAATTTTTGGCAGCCCTTTCACTTAGTGCATAGGCTTTATGAGTGTAGGAGTCCCACTACCTGAACAATTGTACCACAAAGTGAATGATGCCCTCCTTTATGTGATATACAGGTTGTATTAGAGTGCTTCTTCCTTGTAATTTTTGACAGCACTTGCACTTTATATACAAGTAAATATACAGGAAAGAATGTTTCCTAAAGATTTTTCCTCTAAAATCGATTTTATCTTCGGTTTGGTGCGTATTATTGTCAGTCTGTAAAAGTGGCGTACTACTTGGACAACATCGTTCCCAGCAGCGACCTGGGAGTCCAAGATGCATTCAGACATCCTCCCTATGCTGTTCCTGAACTATTTAGGTGGTGTTTCCATCATGTTCTGACCTTTTCCTATGAACCAGTCACCCTCCCCTCTTCAGAGCAGGGGGTGCCTGGTTTAATGCTCGGGTTATCCCATTGACTTCCATTATTCTCGGGTGCTCAGTAGAGCACCCAAGCATCCCCGATGTGTTCGGCCAGAGCACCCAAGCACCAGAGCACTTTGATGCTCGATCAACACTAATAAATATGTTTATATTTTAATAATTCAAGCATTTTGAGACTCGGGGATGCCTATGATCTTTATTTTTTATTGTATATTTTTAATATGTGGAAAAGGGAGTGATGTAAATTTTTATAATTTTTTTTTACCATGTGGAGTGTCCTTACACTATCTCACATTATCTAATCAATCTAATCAATGCTGAAAGTATCAGACAGTGTATGCACAAATCATTTTTGACAAGTGGGATGGTAACACCCAGGCAACAATAAATCATAAATATTCAAGAGGAATATTAGAGAAATGTCACAATGCAGAATTATGAAAAAACGTGCTCCAGAATTGCTATTTCATGGGAAACTGCTTGAATAGGCATGTCATGAGTGATGATAGGTTCCCCTTAATGGCAAGTATCATTGATTTGAAATATGCATTGTATTTATTAGACACTAAAGGGGTCATTTATCAAATCAGATACGTCAAGTTGTGGTCTAAAAAAGTCGCAAATCATGGCAAATGCAACATTTCCATGGCAACTGTGCCATTTTGTGATACTTCCCACTTTTCACAGTGGTCTATGTTTAAGAGCTAAAAGTTAGCTTAGACGTGGATTATGGCTCATTTATAGGGAAGAGCGAACTTCAGTGTTTGAAGTTCGGGTTCGAGTTTACTCTGAATTGCATTATGGATTCCGTTACCATGGACCATAACACAATTTAAAGGGAACCTTTCACCAAGATTTTGTGTATAGAGCTGAGGACATGGGTTGCTAGATGGCCGCTAGCACATGCGCAATACCCAGTCCCCAGAGCTCTGTGTGCTTTTCTTGTGTAAAAAAATTGATTTGATACATATGCAAATTAACCTGAGATGAGTCCTGTCCCTGAGATGAGTCACACAGAGCTTTGGGGACTGGGTATTGTGCATGTGCTAGCGGCCATCTAGCAACCCATGTCCTCAGCTCTATACACAAAATCCTGGTGACAGGTTCCCTTTAAGGATGGACGGCATAACAGTATGCCTTTAGAGGCTTTCTGTTATGCATTCCATCATAATAGAAGTCTATGGCCAGCATAATCAGTGGAATGATGTGATGTCTTCCTGGCACTCGAATTTGACATATAATGGATTGGGTTGATAGATTACTGGGAGGAGCTGGTAAAGACCTGGAAGTCACGGTCCACATTAGCACCAATGACAAAGCTAAAGGTAGGTGGAGGGTAGAGATGGCCTTGCAGTTCGCCCGGCGAACTTTGCTCATTCACAATTCACCGAACATGCAAACATTTTCTTTTGCATTGTGCCAAACTTTGACCCATGACATGACACATCCATCAGGTGGGACAGGACATCCAATTGAGACGTTTTAGCACATGGACACACCCCCACCCTGTAACAGAACCCGATCTGGCAGCCATTTTACATTCTGTGTTTTGCCAATGTAGGGAAAGGTTGCTTTGTGGAGCAGGGACAGACTGTTAGGGACACCAAACGCTAGCTAATAGGGCCACAAAAGTATTTTTAAGGACTGGTATAGGTATGCTATTGATAGGTGTGATATCCTGAGGGGTGTGATATACTTATAATAAACTTATATATTACAGTGCATTTGTATTATGCAGCAGTGTGCGGTTCAGCTGCGATACTGAAGCTTTATAGAGGGACAAACTCAATTGGAATAACTAATTGGAACTGGTGTGATATACCTGTTACCCAAAAAAAAAAAATGATTAAGGGGGTGATATACCTATAATATACTTTCTAACATAGAAAGTATATTATAGTGCATTTTTATTGTGCAGCAGTTGTGTGCATTTCTGCTGCGATCCCGCAGGTATATAGAGGGACAAGCGTTATAGGAACAACTATTTGCAATGGGTGTGATATACCTGTTTCCCCCCAAAAAATGATTGAGGGGTGCGATATACCTGCTTCCACAAAATACTGATTGAGGGGTGCGATATACCTGCTCCCACCAAATATTGATTCAGGGGTTCTATACCTGTTTCCAAAAAATACTGATTGAGGGGTGCAATATACCTGCTTCCACCAAATACTGATTGAGGCCTGCGATACACCGGCTTCAACAAAATACTGATTGAGGGGGTGTGATATACCTGCTTCCACCAAATATTGATTCAGGTGTTTTATATACAAGTTTTCACAAAATACTGTTTGAGGGGTGCGATATACCTGCTTGTGCAAAATACTGATAAAGGGGTTATATATACCTACTTCCACAAAATACTGATTGATGGGTGCGATATACCTGCTTCCACCAAATATTTATTGAGGGGTGCGATATACCTGCTTCCTCAAAATACAGATTGAGTGGTGTGATATACCTGATTCAGGTGTTCTATATACCTGCTTCCACAAAATACTGATTGAGGGGTGCGATATACCTGCTTCTGAAAAATACTGATTGAGGGGTGCGATATACCTGCTACCACAAAATACAGATTAAGGGGTTGGATATACCTGCTTCCACAAAATACAGATAGAGGGGTGCAATTTACTTGCTTCCACAAAATACTGATTAAGGGGTTTGATATGCCTGTTTTTACAAAAAAATTATTGAGGGGTGCGATATACTTGCTTCTTCAAAATACTAATTAAGGGGTTCTATATACCTGCTTCCATTAAATATTGATTGAGGGGTGCGATATACCTGCTTCCACCAAATATTGATTCAGTTTTTCTATATACCTGTTTCCACAAAATACTGATTGAGAGGTGGGATATACCTGCTTCTACAAAATACTGATTAACAGGTTCTATATACGGTACCTGTTTCCACAAAATACTGATTGAGTGGTGTGATGTACCTGCTTCCACCAAATATTGATTGAGGCCTGCAATACACCGGCTTCAACAAAATACTGATTGAGGGGTGCAATATACCTGCTTCTACAAAATACTGATTAAGGGCTTCTATATACCTGCTTCCACAAAATACCGATTGAGGGGTGCGATATACCTGCTTCCACAAAATACTGATTAAGGGGTTTGATTTAACTGCTTCCACAAATGACAGATTGAGGGGTGCTATATACTGGCTTCCACCAAATACTGATTGAGGCCAGCAATATACCTGCTTCCACAAATACTGCTCTTCTCTAGGGACTTTGGCACAGGGTCATTTTGAAAATGACAGGCAGAGGAAAAGGCAGGTGGTAGGGGTCGGGCAGGTACACCAGGCCGGAGCCTAAGTGGGAAGTTGGAGAAGGTGCGTGTGATTCCGTCAAAGAACGCACCAGCGTTGGTTGAGTGGCTCACTCAGCCTTCCGCTTCTGCACCCTCCTCATCCTCTGTATCTGCCCCCTCCTCACTCTCTGCTGTGTACACCCCCAAAGACACCACCCCCACCACCACCATAGCCCCTCCACTTGAATTAGAGGAATTATTTTCACATCCATTCCCAGACCTTTCCGATGCGTAGCCATTCTTGGCATCAGATCAGGAAGAGGATGTATGTAGCAATGGCCTCCACCCAGCGGTCTGATGACAGTACCCAGATCAACCCAAGAAGGGTGGTCCCTGCTGTTGCTGATTACTGCGAGATCTCTAATGTTAGTGGTGGTGAAGGTGACGATGATGACGTGTCGATAGACGTCACATGGGTGCCCACAAGAGAAGAAGAGGAGGAGAGTTCAGAGGGAGAGACAGATTAGCAGATAGGGAGGAGAAGCAGGCAGAACTTACAGTGCACAGGAGGCAAAAAGAAGACTGCAAATGTATCTGGAACGAGCCATCCACCATGCGTGGTCACATCTTACGCTCCCAGGATGCCAGCACATGTCTCTGTAGTGTGGGCTTTTTTTAACTGGTCAGCTGCTGACAATAGTGTTGCCATCTGCAGCCTGTGCTGTCAACTCATAAGTCGCGGTGAGCCCAACACTCAACTAGGGACGTCCGCCTTTAGAAGGCACCTGGCCACCCATCAACGAGCCCAGTGGGAGCAATGCCGTCAAAACCCACAAAGCCACACTCCCGGCACTCCACGTCCTGCCTCTTCTCCTTCTCATCTCTCCTCCCATTTGTCCATTACTCCACTGTGCCATCATCGCATTCATATGGCAGAAGGCAGGCTTCCATGGCCCAAATGTTCGAGCATAAAAAGTTGATGACACCGGATAACCCTCTTGCCCAATGGCTGACCGCTGGCTTGTCGGAACTGCTAGCCGGCCAACTACTGCCATGTAAACTGGTGGATTCAGAGGCCTTTAGAAAATTTGTAGCCATTGGCACACCGCAATGGAAGGTCCCCAGAAGGAAATATTTCTTCCTTGAAGGGCATCCCAGAGCTATATGGCCACGTTTAGCCACAATTAAATATATCTCTGGCACACACTGTCGGTGCCAAGATACATCTGACCACAGACACGTGGTCTAGAAAACACGGGCAGGGAAGGTACATAACTTTTACTGCTCACTGAGTGAACCTTTTGACGACCACAAAGCATGTAACCTGTGGCACCCGTGTGGATTTGGTGTTACCTCCACGGATTGCATGCAGGCCTGCCTCTTCTTCTCCTCCTCCTCCTACTCCATCCTCTGTCTCCTCCTTGACTTACTCCTCCTTTTCCACTGCTACCGCCTCTTCTGCTGCACCCCTCAAGCTCCCCAGAACCTATTCGATGTGCCAGGTGAGATGTTGCCATGCTGTGCTGCGGCTGTTGTGCATTGAATCCAAGAGCCACACCGGTCCTGCACTGCTTTCAGCTCTGTAGTCACAGGCCAATCAGTGGCTAACCCCGCTCAATTTGACAGTTGGTAAAGTGGTGTGCGTCAAGAGTGCCAATCTGCTGAGCGCCCTAAAACAGGGCAAAATGACACACGTATCGTGCATGGCACACGTCCTGAACTTAGTCGTGCAGCGATTCGTTGCCAAATACCCCGGGGTCCAGGATGTCTTGCGGCAGGCCAGGAAAATCTCTGGCCATTTTAGATCTTACATGGCCATGGTACATGGCCAGCATACCTTGCTGACGTTCAGCAACAACAACACCTGCCTGTCAGACGTATGATTTGTGACAGCCCGACGCGTTGGAACTGCAACATGTATATGCTTGATAGGCTGCTCCAGCAGCAACATGCCATTGATGACTACCTGTACAAACTCTGCAGCAGGACAGGTTCTGGGGAACTTGGTTTCTTTTCACCGCGCTAGTGGCTGCTCATGCGCCACGCATGCAGACCTCTGCAGCCATTTGATGAGATCACCAAACTGGTCAGTCGCAGCCAGGGCACTATCAGTGACTTCGTACCTTACGCCTTCTTTCTGGAGCGTGCATTGCGTTGTGTTATTGATCAAGCCGTCGAGGAGGAGGAGCAGGAAGATGAGGAAGTTGCAATGCTGAATGAATTCCAGGGGGGGGCTACTCCATCTGAGACAACTCAGCAGTAGTCTAAAGAGGAGTCAGAGGAGGATGGTGGCTGGGGTGAGGAGGAGGAGCAATAAGAGCAGGCTTTGATGGTGGACTTTAAACTTTTCGGGGATCCCTGGTGTTGTCCGTGGCTGGGAAGAGGAGACCGAGGATGACATTCTCCTGGGCGATGGACAGGAGCCAGGGCGCTCCACCGATTCCAATTTAGTCCAATTGGAGGCCTTCATGGTGACAACGTACTTAGATCCCTGGTGCAAGCATAAAATGGCAGACATGTTACCAGCATCACAGAGGGCTGTCAGAATGCAGCATTTCTAGGCCTTACTGCGAGAGATGCTGCATTCTGCTGTTGCGGGCGCTGGCAGAGGAATTTACACCCACAGCAAAACAAATGCGGGTACCAATCCTAGCGTGCCTGCAAGAAGAGGGCGGTTTTAAGATGTGTTGGTCACTTTGGATATGAGATCATTCTTGCAGCCAACCCATCGAGAGCCGCCCTCCGAATCCAGCATCAGGGAATGCCTAGACCGACAGGTGTACGACTACATCGGATTAACCGGTGATGTGGACGCTCTGAGAAGCGAGGAACCCCCTGACTACTGGGTGTGCAGGCTTGACCTGTGGCCAGAGCTGGCACAATTTGCCATGGAACCTGGGATTGCCCTTTGTTGAGTGTCCTGTCCGAAAGGACGTTCAGCGCAGCAGGGGGGGATCGTGACCGATAAGCGCACTCGCCTAGCTCACCACAGTGTGGACTACCTCACATTTCTGAGAATGAATGAGGCATGGATCTCGGAAGAATTCAACACCTGTGACAACCACGTGTAATTAAATTTCCTCATGCCAGCCCACACATATCCGCACCACCCAGAACAAAGAATGGTCCTTGTCTTATGTAAATAAAGCGGCATAAAATGCCTTTTCTGTCAGGTGAATGCCTAATTTTTGGGGCCTCTACCCTAGTGACCTACAGTAAAGTTTTTATCCAGTGACTGCCTATGTACCTCCAGACACATAATCACTAGTTCTTTTCTGTCAGATGAATGCCTAATTTTTGGGGCCTATAATAGTCTACAATAAAATTGTTATTCAGTGAACGCCTAATATACCTCCAGCCACATAATCACTTCTTCTTTTCTGTCCAGTGAATGCCTAATATTTGGGGCCTATACTACACTGACCTGCAATAAAATTGTTATCCACTTACCGCCTAATATACCTCCAGCCAAATAATCACTTGTTATTTTCTGTCAGGTGAATGCCTAATTTTTGGGGCCTATACTGGCCTACAGTAAAATTGTTATCCACTGACCGTCTAATATACTTGCAGCAACATAATCACTTGTTCTTTTCTGTCCGGTGAATGCATAATGCTTGGGGTCTGTACTCCACAGGACTGCAGTAAAATTGTCATCAACTGACCGTCTAATATACCTGCAGCCACGTAATTACTTGCTCTTTTCTGTCAGGTTAATGCAAAATTTTTGGGGCAATTTACTCCACTAGCCTGCAGTAAAATTGTTATTCACTGACCGTCTTATATACCTCCAGCCACATAATCACTTGTTCTTTTCTGTCCGGTGAATGCCTAATATTTGGGGCCTATACTCCACTGGCCTACAGTAAAATTGTTATGCACTGACCGCCAAATATACCTCCAGCCAAATAATCATTTGTTCTTTTTTGTCAGGTGAATGCATAATTTTTGGGGCCTATACCGGCCTACAGTAAAATTGTTATCCACTGACCGTCTAATATACTTGCAGCCACATAATCACTTGTTCTTTTCTGTCTGGTGAATGCATAATGTTTGGCGCCTGTACTCCACTGGCCTACAGTAAAATTGTTATCCACTGACCGTCTAATATACGTACTTACAGCCACATAATTACTTGTTCTTTTCTGTCCGGTGAATGCCTAATGTTTGGGGACTATACTCCACTGGCCTACAGTAAAATTGTTATCCACTGACCATCTAATATACCTCCAGCCACATAATCACTTGTTCTTTTCAGTCCGGTGAATGCCTAATGTTTGGGGCCTGTACTCCACTGGCCTGCAGTAAATGTGTTATCCACTAACCATCTAATATACCTCCAGCCACATAATGTCATGCCCTGCTCAGACGATGTGCGGAGGTCTGTCAGATTAGCAGCACGTATCTAATCATTTGTTTTGTTTTGGAGTCGTGCTAGATACGCCTCCCTTCAGGTGCTCTGGGTGGGGTCATTGGCTTAAATTACTTTCACTCCCAGGGGGCCGTGCGGGTTATAGCTCAGTCAGTCTGTGGAAGTAAGGAGTGAAGGCTTGGCTTTTCCGGCTCAGATAAGATAAGTTGGTTTCTTATTTCTTTGGTTTGCTGTCTTGGCTTTTGTGTGTCGTCTGTCCCCTCCTGGTTCTGAGGGAGCAGGCTGTCCCTTTTTCCCCTTTCCCCATCTCAGGGATTCTAGGGTATTCTCAGCCCAGGCACGAGGACACATTATTCCTACCTTCAAGGTCTGAATGTGGGCAAAGCAGAATAGGGAGAGCAGTTAGGGATTAGCTAGGAGGTGACCTTATCCCCAGCTTCTCGCCTAGAAAACTCGTTTTGTGATTTATGTATCTTATATCCTGTCCACCGTGACACATAATCACTTGTTCTTTTCAGTCCGCTGAATGCCTAATGTTTGGGGCCTGTACTCCACTAGCCTGCAGTAAAATTGTTATCCACTGACCGCCTAATATACCTCCAGCCACATAATCACTTCTTCTTTTCTGTCAGGTGAATGCCTAATTTTTGGGGCCTGTACTCCACTGGCCTGCAGTAAAATTGTTATCCACTGACCGTCTTATATACCTCCAGCCACATAATCACTTGTTCTTTTCTGTCAGGTGAATGCATAATTTTTGGGGCCTGTATTTTACTGGCCTGTCGTAAAATTGTTATGCACTGACCGTCTAATATACCTCCACCCACATAATCACTTGTTCATTTCTGTCAGGTGAATGCCTAATATTTGGGACCCGTACTCCCGTGGCCTAAAATAATTTTTTTCTAGGCTCTAGCACATTTTTGAGAATTTCCCTCAAAGACGCATAAAAATGGCCCCTGATTGAAATACATAATTTTTGTGGGAATTTTTGCCATTGATCCCCCTCTGGTGTGTCACTGTTCATGTTGTGGGACTATTTCTGCACTTATTGTAAGTATTTGGTGGCTGCAAATATGACCTGAATGCTTTTCAGGTTCACCTGCCATTAAAGTGAATGGGGTGCAAACGCGTGGTTCGCGAACATTTGATTGCGAACACGCGTTCGCTTTTGCAAAACGTCCCGGCCAAGGTTTGTCCATCACTAGTTGTAAATTATCATCTTGGGTCTGGTAATGTGAAGGAGGATGCCTTATCACATAGTTTTGAGAATTCCTTTGATACTGAACATGGTAACATTCTGTCCTCTGATGTCATTGTTGCGGCCATTAATCCTGATCTTGTTGCCGAGATATGATGCTGTCAGGAATCCTAGTAATCTTCTCTCTGGTAAACTGTTTGTTCCTCCAAATTTTCATCTTAAAGTTTTGGAGGAATCTCATTGCTCTGTACTGGCTGGTCATCTGGCTATTGCGGGGACTAAATATCTGGTTTCCCTAGACAACTGATGGCCTAATTGGTCAAGTGATGTGGTTCCCTTTGTCTCAGCATGTGAGGTGTGTGCTAAGGCCAAGGTACCCAGGTGACGTCCTGCGGTTTAACTTTGTCCCTTGCCCATTTCTCAGAGATCTTAGACCCACATCTCCATGAACTTCTTTACGGATCTTCCAGGATAAAAAGGTAATCTGGGTGGTCATAGATAGGTTGTCTAAGATGTGATTACATGGCATATTTGAGTCCGCTATTTTTGATAGAGGTATCCAATTTGTCTCTAGGTCTTGGAGAGAGTTTAGGAACAAACTGGGGATCAAACTCTCCTTCTCATCTGCTTTTCATCCTTAGAAAAATTTACAAACTGAAAAAGTCAACCAGGTCTTGGAGCAGTTTTTAAGGTGTTTTGTTTCTGACTGCCAAAATGAGTGGAAAAGGTTTTTGCCTCTAGCAGATTTCAATATTAACAGTGTCAGGCTCCTCTAATGTCATCTCACCTTTTTTTGTAATTAATCTGCGTTTTTCTTCTTTCTCTGGGTCCAGCTCTGAATTCCGCTGGATGCTATCATTGATGATCTGTGCAAAGTTTGCTCAGGCTTGCAATAAACTGAAAAAATCTCAAAGCATCCAATGTAAGCAAGCTAATAGGAAATGGTCTTCGGGTCCGAACTTTGGGGGTCATTTATGGAGCAGATTGCAGCGCAAAGGTGTGTGCAGCCTTACAAACTATGTTGCTATGCTATTATGTATAGTGTTCTTTCTGCAAACAGTGAAAATATGACAGCGCTTCCAAATTCTTAAAGGGGTTGTGCAGCCTGTTTATATTGATGACCTTCCCTCAAGATAGGTCATCAGTATCAGATTGGTGTTGTCTGACACCCTGCACACCTGCTGATCAGCTGTTTGAAGAGGAGGCGGTGCTCCATGCAAGTGCTGCTACCGCTTCATTACACTATGCATCGCCTCCCCTGTAGTGATGGCGCAGTGTAATTACAACTACTTGCTCTTTTCAAGTACTTGTAATTGCACTTCAGAAAAAAAACAGGCAGTATAATTAAGAGGAAGCAGTGCTTTGTCTTCAAACAGCTGATCGGCCATGTCAGACTGATGCTGATTAGATGTTGATGACCAATCCTGAGGATAGGTCATCAATACAAACAGGCTGCACAGCCCCTTTAAATTTATTGAATGCAGTCTTTCAACTGCAAATTGCTTTTGCTCTAGTTTCCTAGTGCAAGAAACTATTCTCTTTCAACCCTTAGTAACTTCATTTTACAATTTCTCTCAAGCCATCAAGCACACTGCCTTAGGCATTATTCACACAGATTTATTACAACTTTGCATGCCTGTCATATATTTATATCTGAAAATTGTGTTGGATTTCAGCGTAGGAAAACAGGAAGCCTTTAAAAGTTTACTTTTTGCAGATTGACACTACACTGTGCAGTATATCAGTCAGTGGCGTAGCGTGGAGGGGTCCGGGGAAGCCGTTGCCCTGGGCGCCACACTGCAGGGTGGTGCTGGCTGGCCACTGGCGCAAAAACACTAATGTTTTTGCTCTGCTTCTCTGCTGCACTGCGCAGAGAGTGAGCGAGGAGTGTCGGCAAAATCTCAGCCTGGCCGAAGGAGCGCATGCCCTGATGAATCACCAGCGAGAGCACGGCTGTACAAACTGGCACTGATATAGGCTCCATCCACCTTCCAGACACTGCAGATCAAGAAGAACTAAGAGAAGATGGGTGCCGCTTCAGGACCAAGTGCAGCCTGTGTGTGACTCAGCGTCAGCAACACCTGTGCGTCCCACGACACTGACAGTGAGTGTGACACAGTCAGTGTCACAGACAGTTCCTCACACAGCACACTGACCAAGTTAAGTCCCCCTGGCCTGAGGCGTATAGTCGAGAAGGGCAGAGATGTCATCCTCTGGGTAGTACTGTCTCTGGTCATCCTTCACCAGCACCCTGACTGCCACCTGCGTAGCCTGGCTTTCATGGAACTTCACTGCCGGCTGCTTGGCTATCAGTTAGTGACAGTCAGTGTCACAGGCTATGCAGGTGGCAGTCAGGGTGCTAGTGAAGTATGACCAGAGACAGTACTGCCAAGAGGATGCCATCTCTGCTGTCCATATACCAGGCCTACCAGTATTACCCCTTCATATACCGCCTGCCAGCCTGGTCAGGGTGACCAGGCGGGTAGGCGGTATATGAAGAGGTAATACTGGTGGTATGCCTTGTATATGGACAGCAGAGATGTGTATTTTTAGCATATATAATGCCCCGCAGTATTATTAGTATATATAATAGCCCCCTCTGTATTATTAGTATATATAATAGCCCCCTCTGCATTGCTAGTATATATAATAGCCCCCTCTGCATTGCTAGTATATATAATAGCCCCCTCTGCATTGTTAGTATATATAATAGCCCCCTCTGTATTATTAGTATATATAATAGCCCCCCTGTATTATTAGTGTATATATAATAGCCCCCTCTGCATTATTAGTATATATAATAGCCCCCTCTGTATTATTAGTATAGAGAATGACCCCCTTTGTATTACTAGTATATATAATAGCCCCCTCTGTATTAGTATATATAATAGCCCCCTCTGTATTATAATATATAATTGCCCCTCTGTATTTTTATAATACATAATGGCCCCTATGTATTATTAGTAAATATAATAGCCCCCTCTGTATTAGTATATATAATAGCCCCCTCTGTATTATAATATATAATTGCCCCTCTGTATTATTCTAATATATAATGGCCCATCTGTATTATTATAATATATAATGGCCCCTCTGTATTATTATAATATATAATGGCCCCTCTGTATTATTATAATATATAATGGCCCCTCTGTATCATTATAATATGTAATGTCCCCTCTGTATTATTAGTATATATAATGGCCCCATGTGTATAATGATAGTAGAGGATAGTAGAGTGTGATAGTAAAGTGAGGAATCTAAAAATGTTTTCTATGAAACTCTGTAGAGATGATACGCGGCTGAAAGAAGGTATTATCTCAGAATGAAGACATTGAGGAAAGTCTACATAACAGGAGATATCACTGGATGGATGAGGTATTTGATGCTGTATTCTACTGTATATAATAATGTCCATCCATATATCTGTTTCACGGTAGGGTTGGGCGGTGGATTGAGAATATGGCCCACCCTCTGCCGCATCCTGGCCCCAGACTTCAAGTCACACTGTGTGTGTTCTGAATTCTAGGGCCTCACACCCATCTACTACATTATCTGTAATCAGAGAGTTATCAATGTGTCATCTGTAGTGTTACATAGGACTGCAGGTGACATCCACTATGTTATCTGCAAAAAGGGGCATGTCCACAGGTAGGGGGTTGCAATACATGGCTTGCCCTGGGTGCTAGCAACCCATGCTACGCCACTGTGGACAGTATACAGCTACAAATGAATTTGGATAGATTGAAGGCTTGGGCAGAGAAGTGGCAGATAAGGTTTAACACTGATAAATCTAAGGTTATACATATGGGAAGGAATAATGCAAGTCACCCATACATACTAAATGGTAAAACACTCGGTAACACTGACATGGAAAAGGACCTAGGAATTTTAGTGAACAGCAAACTAAGCTGCAAAAAACTGTGTCAGGCAGCTGCTGAAAAGGCCAATAAGATAATGGGTTGCATCAAAAGGGGCATAGATGCCCGTGATGAGAACATAGTCCTACCACTTTACAAATCACTAGTCAGACCACACATGGAGTACTGTGTACAGTTCTGGTCTCCTGTGAACAAGGCAGACATAGCAGAGCTAGAGAGGGTTCAGAGGAGGGCAACTAAAGTAATAACTGGTATGGGTGGACTACAGTACCCTAAAGGTTATCAAAATAACAGTTATTTAGTTTGAAATAAAGATGACTGAGGGGCAATCTAATAACTGTGTATTAATACATCTGGGGTCATTACAGAGATTTCTCCCTTGATCTATTTATTGAGGAAAGAAGGTTTCTACAAAAACACATAAGAGGATGGTAATGGCGAACTCACTAAAAGAGTTCAAGAAGGGCCTGGATGTATTTCTGAAGTGTAATAAGTGATGAGCAGTATTAAAATGTATGGGCTTCGATGAGCCAAAGTCAGTTATACATGAAGTCGTATAAGACTTCATTGAATAACTTCGGTAGTTGATTTTTTTAAGTGGAAAACCACTTTAAAACTTGAAACTGAACTCGGCTTTGGTTCCGACTAGTACCTCAGAATCAAAGCCTAGTTCGGTTTAAAGTTTTAAAATGGTTTTCCACTTTAAAAATCAACTACTGAAGTTATTCAACGAAGTCTCGACCGACTTCGCGAATAACTGACTTCGGCTCATCGGAGCCCATACATTTTAATACTGTATGGAGACGAATCTCTATAAAGTATTAATCTGAAGTTTTGAATGAATCGACTTCGGATGTAGCATCTGAAGCTCGCTTCGCTCATAACTAGTAATAATATTACAAGTTATAGTTAGAGATTTCTGGAGAAAGGTCGTTGATCCATGGATTTATTCTGATTGCCTGATTGGAGTCGGGAAGGATTTTTCCCCTTTTTTGTATTTCTCTGGATCAACTTGCAGGATAACAGGCTGAACTGGAAGGACAGATTTCTTTTTTAGACTTACAAACCATGTTACATTTTCACTCATATATGGCTCACATATGGCTCCTGAATGAAGCCAAAATACCCCTAAGGCCTATGCTTTGCTATGTGTGTGGACCCTGTATGGCAGCTTATGAGTGTGTAGGGAATCTACATCCTGCTATATAGTTTTTCTTCAAAGCCCCACATTTTTACTAAAAGCAATGCAAAATTGTAGGCTCTTTACAGTCACACTACAAGTAGCGGTAGCATCTCATCTGCATCTGAGGCTTCGTTCTGGCCTTCCTTTGCAGATTCTTTCAAAACCAGCAAACAAAATAATGGTGCGCATGCAGGAGTTTTGTTTCCACTTAAAGAGCAGACTCCTGACTGGAAATCAAATGGACTCCAATGTAGCCGATAGGGTCTGTTCGGTGCTGCTTGGTTCACTTGTGTGCTGGGTCCAGTATTATTATTTTCATTGTTCAGTCACTCTAGCAGAACAATGGAAGTTGATAGAGCTTTGGTGAACTTAGGTTTCTGACCATTCAATGGACCCTTCTATCTCGCAATCAGTGGTGGTCACAGGTCACAGACACCACTAAAGACATATTTAAAACTTTTCTTTAAGACTGACCAGGCTTTTTTTTTAATCTTTCCAGATCCTCCTAAATATGTAAGCTTAGCAAAATATTCACGCCTATTTCAATAGGGAAATTGGGTTAAGCTGTCATTTATAGAAGGAGAAATCAGGAATGCTGAAATCTAACATGTTGGTCTTTCCCCCCTCATTTGCATATATATTTGTGTCCACCCTTAACTTTCCTTAAATTTTTTATTGTGCAATTATGCATTTTTCCCCCCAAAACAATTCATTTCCTGTTACACCATCTTAGGGAATGTTGATCCCAAAGGAAAACTAAGTAAATATCACTGTAAATTTTGGCTGCCCTTATACAGACTGGAACAGAATGGGCGTTGACACCATCAAATTTAATACATTGGTGTTTTCCAGATGCACAATAAGAGAAAGGTTAATGTTCTATATAAAATACTCTACTCTAAAATGTCAAGAGAAGAGGCACTCCTAGAAAGTCAATAAATGTGCTTCCTCCTGCCACCGTTACGTGCAGCGCCACCAGATCTTCTAGCCAGTGTTCCAACCAGGCACTTCTAGCCAATCAATAGTCAATTGGTCAATAGTGTAAGAAATTTCTTCTCTCCTGCTCCCCTCAGTTCTGATTTTACATTGAGGTACAAATTGAAAGCAAGATTCTCCACAAGCCTCATAATTTATCAGTGCGTTTTTTTTAATTCTAAAATACTAATTCTAATTAAGCATAATCTTACATGTAATCAATCAACCAAATAACCATCATGCTCATGATAATTATTATGCATATATCATATCTGTGTCTATTTACTTCTGAAACTAAAATGATAAAATCAATTAATATTTGATCAGCTATCCATTTGCCATTCACTTTCCAGTTTATTCCAAATATTTTCAGTGGAATATACTGTAGGTTGTGAAAAGTCTGGATAGCAGAAAAGGTTGCACTAAGGGAGTATTATATATTCTATTTGTCACCATCAGAGTTATATTTGCTTCAGGCTATCATCTATTTCTAACATCTAGAACAGATAATATAAAACAGCATCTAGTGAGTGCAAAATAGTTATATGTGAGGATCCTTGACAACTATAGCAGTATTTTACTCCTTAAAGATTTTCTTCCATGAGGAATTGTTTTTACATCACTGCCATGGAGTTCTGTGATTCTACAAATCTAGTAAAGCTCGGCTATTTAGTCAGTTAATTAATTTGCTATATAGTTAAGTTACAAAAAATATGCGGTTAAGAAGATTAAACATTGTGTGAGATGGCAGATGTGGGCAATATTTATGTCATGTTTGTATCGTGTGTTTTTGCCAAGCTTCTTTATTGCAGCATTAGTTTATCTTCCTTTGTACTCTTGCCCAGGAATTTGTTTCAGTTTCCACAGAATCAGCTCCTGTCCTGTGCATTATGTATATATACTAAAATGTAGACAGCCTTGTTCACACTGTGCCTGCATTGCACATTGTTATGGACAGTGAGTGCTGACCAACCAATTTGACTTTGTTCCACTCTTGAGGGAATTATCCTAGCAGAGCCACTAAGTCCAATGAAACCTTGCCACTATGTTCCATACACAGTTGGTCTCCTTAAGGAGAGCCAGTACCCCCCTAAGCTGCTCACTCAGCCAGCCAGAATCCTACTCTGTACTGATGAGGGCAAGCAACCTAAAACAGTTGTCTGGGATGGATATCTGGCTTGGCTATTTTCCATTTTTATGTCCCAAGGCTTGTTAAAAAGTTGTACTTTGACTCATAGGGAGCCATTTCCAAAGTGTAGTACTAGTGAGATGGTTCTCTTTCCCTGGGAGATACCTTTTTGAACATTATTTTCCCATGGAGCATTTCCACTAAGTCTCCAAATTCCGCTGGTCTCCTTAAGGAGAGTCTGTACCCCCTAAGCTACACCTCAATTTAAAAAAAAAACACCACCAGGAAAAAATATATGTTTCTGTCCTGCTTTTCAAAATTTACATAGACCTTTAGCTAACAACTGGAGTTGGCACTTTTTCTGCTAAAAAAATGACCAAAAACCACATGCAAATTATTTTTTTTAAAACACAAGTTGGTAAATTGGCAGAAAAAAAAATATGAACAAATCTAGCCAAATAGTAAATATATCTGCAAAAGTGCTCATCAGAAATATCTGCATATCTTGCAAAGCCTTTGAGTATTTATGTTCACAGAAGTTAAATTTGCACCAAATCAGTCAGCTAGATATTCCTTAATGCACAGTATAATGAGGATTTGCAATTAAAATAAATTGAGAGCATGCAGTTTAGGAAGAGTATTTTTGACAGCTAATAACCACTGCTGATTGTGCGTAATTAGTTTTATAACACATACCGGCTTGTATATCTGTGTATGCAAAATCAGCAAAGAGTAATTGGGCATACTCGTGTAGAACTGTAAGTATGTAAGACAGTCTGCAGTCAACCGTTACCTATTTGTACATTATCCGAGGACTACTGTGAAATGAATTTCTTTCTGCATAAAACATTAATGAGAACATTTTGTTTGCCAGTATTAATATAGACAATTACCTCCAGAGCAGTCATATTGTGTTTATTGATAGCTGAGAGATGGTTGGATTCTCTTATTTTCCCTCGGGCTTCTCGGAGCATGTCTAAGACATCCTCCAGTTTGTCTTGGAAGTGCCTTAACTTGTCCTTCACCTCAAGATTTAAGTCATTAGTTTTGTTATGAGGATCTTGAAATAGCTTCTTTACTCTATTGAGAAGACCTTCTGCTGCCCTGCAATGAAAATAGTAGCTAAAAAATGTGGAAGTGACAATAATAGACCAGTATCTCTTTTTCCAAAATCCATATACTATGTTAGCAAGCATCTTGATTTATTACACCTCGTATGATATTTCTAGCAGTTTTATGTACAAAAATATATTGCTTTATTCTAGTAAGAGTATTTGGATTATGTTGTGAGACTTTTTCGATACTGGGTGCTAACAAAATAAATACATTTTTTGCTGGCTTCATTCATTCTGCTATACTACATTGGCAGCTATAAATTATAGTTTTGATATCATTTCGAGATGGCCTTTAGACATAAATGCTTATCCAGGGTAGCAAAAAATACTTTTATATTCCTGTAGACATTAACACATTGTGAATGAGATGGAAATGTCTGATCTGTATCTACTTTTCCTAAACATGAAAATTCAAGATAAATTTATGAATCACTTCATAGTAAGTCTTCATGTAGATTTAGAAAGAATCTCTATTATCAGTTTAGGTGACATACATTCAGCTCTATGGAAGGTTGGGAAATGTTACATTTTCTTTTGGAGATTAATGATTTAGCACCATACCATACAACAGTAAGAGATAATGTCCAGGAGAAATCAAACCAACAATCTACCCTGGTTTTAATAAGGCTTTAACAAAATGGATTAACAAGTCTCTAAATGTCCAAGGAATAAGAAATCTCTAAAAGACCATCTACATTCATTAAAATTTTATAATTATTAAATAAAAAACCATGGAATGTACATCTACTCATACCTGTCACTATAATACATCTTAATACTCATCATCTAAACAGTCATCTCCATTTAGAATCCTCTAGAAGTAAGAAAACTGTCTCTCTAATGCCACTTCTATGTCACTTTAGCCAAATCAGAGTCTCTTTGAAAATAAAGCCAATCCATTTGCATATTGCTTCCCATGGACCCTAATGGCTACATCAAAGGCCTACAGCCATGGGCATAACTAAAATAGTGGCAGATGATATGCTGTGCTATGGGGTCCAGGGCAAGAGGGGGGCCAGTCTTAGTTGGGATCATCCCCTCTTCTACTGGGGGTGAAACCGTGGTCAGGACTCTACCCTCTAAAGAAACAACAGTTAGCAAATGAGGCAGTGGAAAAAATTACACAAGGGTGATTGAAAAGGGTTTAGGCAGAAACCCTCCTGTCCTTTGTCCCCCTGGCTTGATCCTTGCTATGGGGTCCTTACTTCTCTATGTACACCACTGCCTACACATCTTCTCTGCTCTATATTGATTAGGGGCAAGAATGCTAAAATGGTCGTTTACAGGTGAGTGTAGCTTTATTTTTTGAAAAGACTCTACATTGAATAAAATTTATAGTCATGTTTCAAAGCTTTTTAATGGGTAAGACATTGACTTACAGGGTACTGATGTACAGGTGACATTAGAGACTGTTTTATGCCTTCTAGAGGTGAACTCACTTTCAATATTGTACTTTTTCCCAGGGAACATTGCCTGTAATATTCCCTACACCGGCTGGTATCTCTGATAGAGTTGAGCGAACACCTAGATGTTCGGGTTCAGGGAGTTCGGCCGAACTTTAAAAAAAAGTTCTGGTTCGGGACCCAAACTTGATCCGAACTTGGACCCGAACCCCGTTGAAGTCAATGGGGACCCAAACTTCACTTTATTATTTTCCATTATAACATGGTTATAACGGAAAATAATAGTATTAGCTTTTTCAGATCTGAGTTTTCACGATCGTGAAAACTCAGATCCGACAGTATATTCTAACACAGAGGCGTTCCCATGGTGATGGGGACTCTTCAAGTTAGAATATACTAAGAACTGTGAACATAACTGCCCCCTGCTGCCTGGCAGCACCCGATCTCTTACAGGGGGCTGTGATCCGCACAATTAACCCCTTAGGTGCTGCACCTGAGGGGTTAATTGTGCGGATCACAGCCCCCTGTAAGAGATCGGGTGCTGCCAAGCAGCAGGGGCCAGACCCCCATCCCTCCCCAGTATTAAAATCATTGGTGGCCAGTGCGGCCCCCAACTCCCTCCCTCCCCAGTATTAAAATCATTGGTGGCCAGTGCGGCCCCCCCACCCCCACCCACCCCCTATTAAAATCATTGATGTCCAGTGCGGCCTCCCCTCTCCCCCCCTTACCCCTAATTAAAATCATTGGTGGCAGTGGCCACAGGTTAACAACAATTATTGGTGGCAGCGGAGCGGCAGTTCCGATCGGAGTCCCAGTTTAATCGCTGGGGCTCCGATCGGTTACCATGGCAGCCAGGACGCTACTGCAGTCCAGAATTCCATGGTTACTTAGCACTTTTAGCAGCATTATACTTATGTGCGCTGTCTGTGGCCGGCCGGGCGCTCCTCCTACTGGTAAGTGACAGGTCTGTGCTATAAGCAATGCGCCGCACAGACCTTTCACTTACCAGTAGTGTTGAGCGCGAATATTCGAATAGCGAATATTAATTGCGAATATCGCAACTTCGATAATTTGCAAATATTACGAATATACTGCTATATATTCGTTATATCGAATACTCGTCATTTTCTACATCTGAACAAATGATTCCTCCCTGCTTAAAATGCTTGTGGTCAATGAGTCATTGGCCCACAAGCAAGAAGCAGGGAGGAATCATGACTTTAGATGTTGAAAAAAGACGAATATTCTAAAAAACAAATATATAACACTATAGGATTATATTCGTTTTGACATTTTTTTGAATATTCGTCTTTTTTTCCCCCCAAACAGTACAGTTAAACCCCTTTGGCATACTCCTCCCCACAAGCGTCCCCGTCACGATGGGAACGCCTGGTGGTTAGAATATACCATCGGATCTGAGTTAGATCGTGAAAACTCAAATCCGATGGTATATTCTAACACAGAGGCATTCCCATGGTGATGGGGACGCTTGAAGTTAGAGTATACCAACAGGCGCATACATACTGGCCCCCTGCTGCCTGGCGGCACCTGACCTCTGACAGGGCACTGTGATCCACACAATTAACCCCTTAGGTGCCGCACCTGAGGGGTTAATTGTGCGGATCACAGCACCCTGTCAGAGGTCGGGTGCCGCCAGGCAGCAGTGCGCCCCCCACTATTAAAATCATTCATGGGCAGTGCGCCCTAACCCCCCCTCACCAGTATTACAATCATTGGTGGCAGTGCGCCCTCAATCCCCCTCCCTCCCCAGTATTAATCATTGCTGGCAGTGCGCCCTCAATCCCCCCTCCCTCCCCAGTATTAATCATTGCTGGCAGTGCGCCCTCAATCCCCCCTCCCTCCCCAGTATTAATCATTGCTGGCAGTGCGCCCTCAATCCACCCTCCCCCCCCTGTATTAATCAGTGCTGGCAGTGCGCCCTTCCCCCCCATCATTGGCGGCAGTTCCGATCGGAAACCCAGCAGTGTAATGCTGGGGCTCCAATCGGTTACCATGGCAACCAGGACGCTACTGAAGTCCTGGCTGCCATGGTCAGTTAGTCAGCATTGTACTTACCTGCGCTGGGGCCGCCGAGCGCTCCTTCTTCTCAAACTCACAGGTCTGTGTGGCGCATTGCTATAAGCATACGAATGATTAATACGGGGGGAGGGATTGTCAGCGCACTGAACAGCAATGATGTTTAATACGGAGGGGGGGATCCGCACTGGCCACCAATGATTGTAATACTGGTGAGGGGGGGGTTAGGGCGCACTGCCCATGAATGATTTTAATAGTGGGGGGGAGGGGGGGTCTGGCCCCTGCTGCTCGGCGGCACCCGACCTCTGACAGGGGGCTGTGATCCGCACAATTAACCCCTCAGGTGCGGCACCTGAGGGGTTAATTGTGCGGATCACAGCCCCCTTTAAGAGATCAGGTGCGGCCAGGCAGCAGGGGGCCGTTATGTCCACAGTTCTCAGTATATTCTAACTTGAAGCATCCCCATCACTATAGGAACTCCTCTGTGTTAGAATATACTGTCGGATCTGAGTTTTCACGAGTTTTCACGATCTAACTCAAATCCGATGGTATATTTTAACATAGAGGCGTTCCCATGGTGATGGGGATGCTTCAAGCTAAAATATACCATCGGCTTGGAGAAAACTCCAATCCGATGGTATATTAATATTACCCGAACACCGAATCCGAACCAAAACTTTTACTGAAATGTTCGGGTTCGGGTGACGAACACCGTAAAGTTCGGTACGAACCCAAACTTTACAGTTCGGGTTCGCTCAACCCTAATAGCCACACTTGAATGCATTGCTACCATATTAGTAATCCAAGAGATGCAAATACTAAAAAGTGGCTTGTGCATGAAGCCCAACTTACATTTTATAAGTACATGGGTGATATTTAACAACACTAAGTTTAATAATGGTTCCCAAAAAAACAATAAAAGGTTGCAGTGTGAAAGTTTTCCTAAGGTTATATTTTTTATACTCACTTTAGCTCATCTGCAGCTGCTTTTTCCTGGTTCTTGAACATTCTTCTCCTGAGCTCAGCCATCATCTTGTCAACATCCTTCTGTAGCTCTTGAAGACTTTTCTCCAATGTTTTGTTTTGTATACCTAGTGTTTCATTCAGCTTTACAGCTTTGTCATATATGTCTGCAGGAATTATAAAAGTTACATGATAGGAAATAAATTAATGCACCACAAGCTCTGAGACAGAAGAGCAGAACAAGTTCTGCATTGCTAATTTGCAAGCAACAGATTGAAAACTAATGCATTTTATTGTGCAGAACACATTGGTTCAGACAGCTGACCCAACGAGGAATGGCATCAAGAGGTCCATGATTTATTTATCAAATAATGCAATAATGCAATAGCTATGGTCACAATGTCACAATGGCACATGTTGTTGTACTGTATCATCTTTCAATAAACCAAAGAAAAATCTTGGTATATAACTCAATACTCAACTACACGTTAACATCTTCATCACTAATCCCAGGAAGATGGCCCTCAAAGAACTTAACTTTGCAAAAAAAAGTGCTGCATTGCATTTATAGTCATTTGTTATAACGCTAATATATGGTCAAGTATATAAATATGAAGCAATGACACTTAAAAGGGTTTTTCAAGTTATGTTTTTGTTCTTTTTTATGTTTCTAAATAATCAAATGTAAGGGGTTTACAATTCACTTCCTTCATCTGCAGTGGGTTCTTTCTTAAATTTCACTGAGGGTAACATGACTTGTGATGTCAGCTTCTCTCCCGACTCTGATGATGTTTTGTGCAGAAGCCTGAGGAGCAGGTCTGTGTCTGCGCACGAGACCTCACTGTGCTGGCCACACCCCTTGCACTGGGAGAGCTGCTCTAGTCTGCCCTGTGTCTCCCCTCCCACTGGATTATTCAGGAAAGATTAACCCCTTCTACCACCAGCAGCACATACTCATGGCTGGAGGCTTTGCTGATCAGCTGCAGGCAGTGAAGAGACACAGGATCTGACCTCCTCATCCTGTAGACACAAAGCTGACAGACTGGAGGAGTTCTGTAGAGCATTGCACAGGAACAGGTAGGGAGAAGATCCTGTGTATATCAGTAGTGTCATTGTACAGCTGGCAATTGTAGTCCTACACATACAACATGCTGCTGAGTATCCCAGCAGTCAGACATTTTACTCAGGGCAGACTTATATTCACTCCCTTTGCAGAGTAGGGGTAGAGGCACAAATATTTATAAGAAAAACCTCAGAGATTGTTGTTATTGAAGGTAAACAACGGGCCATAAAAGAACTAGGGAAATGAGGAAATAGATTTTTTTTGGGCGAAACCTTGCATAGCTTTTGTATATATTGCTGACATCAGATTTAAGGTGCTGTATATTTTTTTCATACAGTAACTCGGACAACCCCATTAAGGCCTCCATGCACATTAGTGTACTATAGACCAAACCAGCGGAGAACAGCGTGTTCAGCTGACGCACTAGCAGTGACATAGCTATGGGGGTCGCAGTGGTCGCAATTGCGACTGGGCCCCTAAGTCAAGGGGGCCTACGGGCAGTGTTCCCTCTAAGCTGCACGGGTCTGCGGCCGTGCAGCAATTATTTTGTCCCGCTCACATGTTTAATAAGTTTGCTCAGCGCTCACCCCGCTTCCAAAATGCCCACACACTTGCCCACACTAGTGATGGGTTCTTCCAAACTTCCTCCTTCTGTATGCGTAATTTTCTGATCGAAGAGGAGGAGCAGCAGTGCACAGAGAGAGGTAATGTGGAGGCGGCGTTGGCAGCGGTGGCGTCATCTTAGAAGCTAGACTTCTCCTGAGACTGAGAGCTGCCTGCTACATAAATATGCTGAGGACAGTCCTGGAGGGCATGCTGCTGCAGAACACAAGGGGTGAAACTGTGAAAGTACAACTGGCAGGACCACACCATCCAATCCCAGTAATTATCTATCACTGGGATGGTGTGTTCCTGCCAGTGGTTTTACCCCTTGCCTTGACAAGGGCCCTTGTGTTCTGCAGCAGCATACCCTCCATTTATATACAGCCTATACCTATGTACAGCCTATATCTATTTTCCAGAAGATTGCAAATTAGCAAATGTTGTGCCCATTCACAAGAAAGGTAGTAGGGAGGAATCGGGCAACTATAGGCCAGTAAGCCTGACATCAATAGTGGGGAAATTAATGGAAACCATACTTAAGGAGAGGATTGTGGAACATCTAATATCCCATGTATTGAAAGATGAAAAACAGCATGGGTTTACTTCAGGGAGATCATGTCAAACTAATCTTATTGATTTTTTTGATTGGGTGACTAAAATAATAGATGGTGGAGGTGCAGTAGACATCGCTTATCTAGACTTTAGTAAGGCTTTTGATACTGTCCCACATAGAAGGCTTATCAATAAATTGCAGTCTTTGGGCTTAGACTCCCATATTGTTGAATGGATTAGGTAGTGGCTGAGGGACAGACAACAGAGGGTTGTAGTCAATGGAGTATATTCAGACCATGGTCTTGTTACCAGTGGGGTACCTCAGGGATCTGTTATGGGACCCATATTGTTTAATATCTTTATCAGCGAAATTGCAGAAGGCCTCGATGGTAAGGTGTGTCTTTTTGCTGATGACACAAAGATTTGTAACAGGGTTGATGTTCCTGGAGGGATACACCAAATGGAAAAGGATTTAGGAAAACTAGAGGAATGGTCAAAAATCTGGCAACTAAAATTTAATGTTGATAAGTGCAAGATAATGCACCTGGGGCGTAAAAACCCAAGAGCAGAATATAAAATTAGTGATACAGTCCTAACCTCAGTATCTGAGGAAAAGGGATTTAGGGGTCATTATTTCAGAAGACTTAAAGGTAGGCAGACAATGTCATAGAGCAGCAGGAAATGCTAGCAGAATGCTTTGGTGTATAGGGAGAGGCATTACCAGTAGAAAGAGGGAGGTGCTCATGCCGCTCTACAGAGCACTAGTGAGACCTCATTTGGAGTATTGTGCGCAGTACTGGAGACCATATCTCCAGAAGGATATTGATACTTTGGAGAGAGTTCAGAGAAGAACTTGCAGGATAAGACTTACCAGGAAAGATTAAAGGACCTTAACATGTATAGCTTGGAAGAAAGACGAGACAGAGGGGATATGATAGAAACTTTTAAATACATAAAGGAAATCAACAAGGTAAAAGAGGAGAGAATATTTCCCTGCACCAGAGGCTCCACCAACACCACGACCGCGTCCCTTATTAGATGTTTGCCTCATAGTTAGCGTTCACAAAGCAAAGTAAAAAGTGGTTAAGTCTGTTAAAAATAATTAACCGCCAATAAAAACCCTGATGTAGGGTATTGCACTAAAAAAAAAAATTTAAACTCTATATGACAGCGGTATTTGTGGCCTAAATTTCCCAGTAACTTATGCACGTATAATCCCAGATGTGCAGTATATTAGAGGGTTTTTTCACCCTAGTAATCAAAAAGATGTATTTGTGGCCTAAATGTGACACTCACTTATGCACGTCTAATCCCAGATGTGCAGTATATTAGAGGGTTTTTTCACCCCAGTAGCCAAAAAGACGTATTTCTGGCCAAAATGTGACAGTCACATATGCACGTCTAATCCCAGATGTGCTGTATATTAGAGGGGTTTTTCACCCCAGTAAGCAAAAAGATGTATTTCTGGCCAAAATGTGACACTCACTTATGCACGTCTAATCCCAGATGTGCAGTATATTAGAGGGTTTTTTCACCCCAGTAAGCGAAATAATGTATTTCTGGCCAAAATGTGACAGTCACTAATGCCCGTCTAATCCCAGATGTGCAGTATGTTAGAGGGTTTTTTCACCCCAGTAAGCACAAAGATGTATTTCTGACCTAAATGTGACACTCACTTATGCACGTCTAATACCAGATGTGCAGTATATTAGAGGGTTTTTTCACCCCAGTAAGCAAAAAGCTGTATTTCTGGCCTAAATGTGACACTCACTTATGCACGTCTAATCCCAGATATGCAGTATATTAGAGGGCTTTTTCACCCCAGTAAGCACAAAGCCGTATTTCTGGTCTAAATGTGACAGTCACTCATGCACGTCTAATCCCAGATGTGCAGTATATTAGAGGGTTTTTTCACCCCAGTAAGCAAAAAGCTGTATTTCTGGCCTAAATGTGACACTCACTTATGCACGTCTAATCCTAGATGTGCAGTATATGAAAAAAAGGTTTTTTTTTAACCCCAGTAAGCAAAAGCTGTATTTCTGGACTTGCAGACATGCAGATAGCCTGCACTATCGTTGCATAAAATGGCTGCCGATTATGTATTGATATTGACAAACTGAAGTAAAAAAAAAGTTCGTTTTCAGCAGTAGTTGGCTCAGGGCAGGCTTAAAGAAATTGTACACTGCACCCACAAAACACATTTGCTGTAGATCGCTGAGTAAAAAAAGCAGTTCTTGATAAGATTTCTCCCTGATCTCTCCCTCACAGCAGCTGCAGCCTCTCCCTACACTAATCCGAGCAGAGTGACGGGCGGCGCTACGTGACTCCAGCTTAAATAGAGGCTGGGTCACATGCTGCAGTTGGCCAATCACAGCCATGCCAATAGTAGGCATGGCTGTGATGGCCTCTTGGGGCAAGTAGTATGACGCTTGTTGATTGGCTGCTGTGCAGCCTTTCAAAAAGCGCCAAGAAAGCGCCGAACACCGAACCCAAACTTTTATGTAAATTATCGGGTTCGGGTCCGGGTGCCGAAAAATCTAAAGTTCGGTACGAACCCGAACTTTACAGTTCGGGTTTGCTCAACTCTAGTTATATTCTCAAGCATGGTGTAACCTTTTCTGTACAGTATACATTATAATCCCTGTACCATGCCGTACAATATACATTATAAACCCTGCACCATGCTATACAATATACATTATAATCCATACACCATGCCGTTTAATATACAGTATAACACCTATACTGTGGGGTTATGTTGTATATTGTACAGCATGGTGTAGGGATTATAATGTATATTACACAACATGGTGTAGGGGTTATACTGTATATTGTATTGCATGGTGTATAAACTATTCTATATATTGTACGTCATGGTGCAGGGATTATAATGTATTCTGTACAGCATGGTGTAGGGATTATACTGTATATTACACAGCATAGTGTAGGTACTATACTATATATTAAACAGAATGGTGCAGGGATTTTACTGTATTGTACAGGATGGTGCAGGGGTTACACTGTGACAATTATCTTAGGTTTTCCTATCACCCACCTTTGATGGTGCTATGCCCAGCTCTGAGCCGACCCTGCTCAGCAGCAGCCAAGCCTTAGAGGGAACACTGCCCACGGGGCCCCCCAGGAGAGACTGAGTAAAAGCCCTGAGCGATTTACAATACCTGCGGGCGGCGCCGGCAGCTAAGTAAGTTCACATAGGGTGGGGGAGGAGGCAGAGCATGTGTGCGTGCAGGCGCAGCCAGTAGAGGGAGTGGTCCCGCTCCCGTCTGGCAAAGTTATATGGGCCGGACGTGGAGGAGGTGAAGCTGCGTGGTGGGCATGGAGGGCATGCAGGGGTCTGGTGGTGTTAGGAAAGGGTATTCAGGGTAGGGGGTGCCCAAACTGAACTCTTGCACCAGGGCCATGAGCCTATAGCTACGCCCCTGCGCTCTTACAGTATATGTATGGAGAGTTCCTGACTTACTTTTGACAAATGATTTCAGGGACATAAAGATTGGTCAAAATTAATGTTTTAGCTTGATCCTTTGTTCTTCTGGGAGATAAGCTGCTGCCAGAGATGTCTGGCAGCGGCTTTCTCTGCTCTTCCCATAGAATGCACATACATATTTGGCTAACTCAATGTGTATATGTATGGAGGAGTTGTTATCAGGTAATCAGGAGAGATTGCTGTCGGCCAACAAACATTTTACCGACAGCTATTGAGTGTGTATGCCCAACTTTTGGTCAAGTCCTCTACACAGTACACAGCCATTCAGTGTTCCTATGACTGTATGTATGGTGCCTTCATAAAGCACTATATTGCACAATATTCAGCCTTAGGGCTCATGCACACGAATGCATTTTCTGTCCGTGTGCAATCAGTTTTTTTGCAGACCGTATACGGAGCTATTCATTTCAATGGGCCCACAAAAAAAACAGAAGGTACTCCGTTAGCATTCCGTTTCCGTATGTCCATATTTCCGTTCCGCAAAAAAATAGAACATGTCCTATTATTGTCCGCATTATGGACAAGGATAGGACTGTTCTATTAGGGTTCAGCTGTTCCGTTCCGCAAAATATGGAATGCACACGAACGTCATCCGTATTTTTCGCGGATACATTTTTTTGCGGACTGCAAATCACATACGGTCGTGTGCATGAGGCCTTAGAAGCAATAGCCCATTATTTCTTTCTGATGGATCCATTCCGAATCTAATATATAAAGCTTAGTGTATGTATGCTTGTCCGCTAAAAGAATCCGAACTGCCGCATTTACAATCACGAAATTTGGCACACAGGTTCATCAGGTGTCCGGGGAGGATTTAGACCAGGTCTCAGCTCTCTAGCACGGTACGTTCCTGAGATATTCCACAAAAATGCATTAGCCAATAGAAGCCTGGTCACATGACCCTTATCAGCCAATAGAAGCTCGCAGGCCCTTAGTCTCCACATACACACAGTTTTACACCAGGTTTCCATAACAACCCAGACATTTTTTTTCACTGCTGTAGGTCAGCTTTAAAGGGGCAGGGCACTGTGGATGACACTGTTAAGGAGCGGAGTGCTGTGGAGGTCACAGTTCAGGGGGCAGGTAGGGTGGCCATTCAGCCCACCCTCAAAAGATGGACTTAAAAACCACGCCCCCAGGTCCCACTAAGCCACCCCCAACTCGGTTAGGCCACTACCATTTCACAGCCAACAGGGATTGAAAAAATGAAGGTAAAAATTATCTTCTAGACCAACCTATAAGAAAAACTCTAATAAGGTGTATAAAATACACTGGGGTCTAGTATAATATACTGAAACCAACAAGAGAAAAAAGACCAATAACCCCTAAGACCTCCTGACGAAGCCTTTCGTGACGAAACGTGCGTTGAGATGCAGCCCCGGTCATACATCTTGTGTTTCCGCATATCATGGGTAATTTATGTTTTGCTTTATACATGTCTAGTGTGTTACCTTAGTGTTATAGCTTGCACATACCACTCTTGTTTCACCCGTACTTTAGTTATTATGTGATCTGGCTGCATGTATTTTACGTGATGGCCACAATAGTTACTAGTGGTGGGCAAGTCTGTTATGTGTGACCTTATTGATCCTTTACATGTCTGCAATACATATGCTTATATGTTACTCTGGGCGAATTTACAGTTCTCCCATCAATATGCGGTTCTACACTCAGTGTTTTATGACACCTTTTCCTTGTTAGTCTGGTATATGTGAGGGTGGTCCCGCTACACGGGGCGTACCATCCCCCTTTATCTTGTGCCTTCGTGTTATTGTATATTTATTATTTTTTCACCCTAATAAACTACATATATTTTATATGAGTGTTCTCTCATTCTTCAATGGGGTTATTGGTCTCTTTTCTCTTGTTGGTTTCAAAAATTATCTTCTGTCAGCTGCAGGGTGGGAGGGAGGGTGACTTTCTCCCTGCAGCTCATGCTCAGACAGCATTGTGCTGCTGTCTGAGAGTGAGCTGTTCAAAAGGTCTTCCCTGTGCCCGTCTAGGCCCTGCACCGGACAGAGGAAAGGGAGTCTGAATTTGGACCTCTGGCCACCCTAGGGGCTGGCTGCTATGGAGTTCACAGTTAAGGGGGCGGTCCGCTATGGAGGTGATGTGGTGTTGTGGAAATCACTGTTAAGGAGATGGGGTACTGTGGAGGTCACCAATAAAGGGGCGGCTGCTGTGGAGGTCACTGTTTAGAGGGAGGGATGCTGATGAGGTCATTGTTAAGGGGGCAGAATGCTGTGGAGGTCACTGTTAAGAGGGCCGGAAATGGTAGCAGTCACAGTTAAGGGGATGGTCCACTATGGAGGTCAGTGTTAAGGGATGGGGTGCTGTAGAGGTCACTGTTAAGGGGCCTGGGTGTTGTGAAGGCCACATTTTAAGGGATTGGAGCTCTGTGGAAGTCACTGTTAAGGAGGCGGGTTATTGTGGAAATCATTGTTAAAGGGGCGGGGTACTGTAGATGTCACTGTGATAGTGGCGATATCTTTGAACGAAACACACAAACATTAAATGAAATAGATTAAATATACCCGTGCAAAGCCGGGTCCTAATCCAAAATAAAAACCAAATCACTGTATGACTCCACATGAAATGCAGTATGGCTCCAAATACTTCTATGGGTACTATATGATGGTACCGTGGTCTTGTGCATCAGTCTCCAAATGTACCCTTGTGGCCATAGGCACAGTGGGGCAAAAAGTCACAATACTTACATAAAAAAAATAATAATTTTTAGTTTAATATATATAATATCACTTGATCAAAACCAAGGGAATGAGTAAAAAAAAAGGCTTCTGAGTTGTACATTTTCTGCCATTTTTCTTCTTATGACGTGCCATTATTAATAAATCTCTCTCACTTTGATTAGAATATATTGGCAATAGTATGGATGACATTTGAAGGTTCCAAGCCAACATAACTTACAGAAAAAAGTCTTACAAGATATATAACTTTCTGGCTCTTTTTCTTTGCAGAGGCCAAATAAAGAACATGTGCATACTCCATAGAGGAACACGGCTTCCTACTAAGCTTATTAGTAAACTATAAATAAGGCCCCTTTCACACGGACGAGTATTCCGCGCGGGTGCAATGCGTGATGTGAACGCATTGCACCCGCACTGAATCCTGACCCATTCATTTCTATGAGGCTGTGCACACGAGTGGTGATTTTCACGCATCACTTGTGCATTGCGTGAAAATCGCAGCATGCTCTATATTGTGTGTTTTCCAAGCAACGCAGGCCCCATAGAAGTGAATGGGGCTGCGTGAAAATCGCAAAGCATCCGCAAGCAAGTGCGGATGCGGTGCGATTTTCACGCACGGTTGCTAGGAGACGATCGGGATGGAGACCCGATCATTATTATTTTCCCTTATAACATGGTTATAAGGGAAAATAATAGCATTCTGAATACAGAATGCATAGTACAATAGCGCTGGAGGGGTTAATAAAAAATAAAAAATAATTTAACTCACCTTAATCCACTTGATCGCGCAGCCGGCATCTCTTCTGTCTTCTTCTTTGCTGTGTGCAGGAAAAGGACCTGTGGTGACGTCACTCCGGTCATCACATGATCCATCACCATGGTAAAAGATCATGTGATGGATCATGTGATGACCGGAGTGACGTCACCACAGGTCCTTTTCCTGCACACAGCAAAGAAGACAGAAGAGAAGCCGGGCTGCGTGATCAAGTGGATTAAGGTGAGTTAAAAATTTTTTTATTTTTCTTTAACCCCTCCAGCGCTATTGTACTATGCATTCTGTATTAGGAATGCTATTATTTTCCCTTATAACCATGTTATAAGGGAAAATAATACAATCTACAGAACACTGATCCCAAGCCCGAACTTCTGTGATGAAGTTCGGGTTTGGGTACCAAACATGCCGATTTTTCTCACGCGCGTGCAAAACTCATTACAATGTTTTGCACTAGCGTTGAAGAATTGCGCATGTTCCCGCAATGCACCCGCACCTTTTCCCGCAACGCCAGTGTGAAAGAGGCCTAATGTTGTTATTTAATTGGATCACATAACTCTACCAAGAAGTAGATTTTTTTTTTTTGCATGCCAGTGCCAGAACATCCGTAATCAAGCAATAATTAAAAATTAGGCCCTTGATGATACACAGATGGGGGATTATTTCACAGGTTATACTTTCCAATTGCTGTTGTAATACAATCTGGTTATATATTTTGTCAGAGCGATCAGCTGAAGACAGTGAATCCCTATAATGTATGCTTCACAAACCTCCTAACAGAGATAAAGTGCAAAGTGCAAAAGAAAACACAATGCCCTCATATTACTGACAATAGATTCCCATAAACCTACCCATGAAGTAAGGAGGAGATAATTCCTCAGAAGAGCCATACACCCCAACGCACCCCCGGAAGAAGGCAGACGCCGAAATGTGCGTTGGGGTGTATGTCATGGTGTACCCCCCGGGCAGTTTCTCCATGGGGATCGTTGCAGTGGAAAGATGGTTTGAAGAATCAGGCCAGAAGTAAGCGTGCAAAAGTATCTCTTTGCTTAGTGTAAAAGTGCTACATCCTGCAGTATAAGGTACAAAGTGCAGTTTCTGGCACCAGATGAGAAGGAATGGGGGCTGGTTGGATGACAAATGAATGCCACTTGCAGGCCCTTGTGGATATAGGTGTCCACTGTGATACAGGCTAATGTTAGTCTGGCCTAGTGGTTTTACTAGGTGATGGGTGTCTGAGCTGTAGCAGTGTCTGTAAAGCTGTAATTACGCTGATCACTCAATGTGCTGTCTTGGCACACTAATGCTTTTTGGATGCTGTGTTTTGATTTCTGATGATCTCTCTGGAGTTGTAGTCTCAGAATTAGACGTGTTTCCTAAGAGTAGGAGCTCTGACATACTGTATGCTTTCTCTCCCTTGACTCTCTGGACTGGAACTCCCTCTCCTGGCTGGAATTAGGATCAGCCCACTCCTACCAAGAGGGGAGGAACATGGTAGTTAGCCCTGTTACTACTAACCATTCCCAATCATTACCTCCTCTGCTGGAATGAACGGCCAATACGAACATAACAATACATTTTAAATATTTGCAGATACCCCCAGGTCTCTGGTACTGCATGATCTGGCCCCCAGATGCCAGATTAAGGCCCCATGCACACGACCATATGTATCTTGTGGTCCAACGATCCACAAAATACTGTTACCGGCTGCGTGTATCCCGCAATTTGTGCATGAACAATTGTAAAAATGCCTATTCTTGTCTGCAAAATGGGCAAGAATAGGACATGTTCTATATTTTTTTCGGGATGCACATGGTGTGCTGTCTGCATATGTTACAACCCTATTGAAATTAATGGGTCCACATCCGATGCTCAAAAAATGTTGATCAGATGTGGAAAAAAACGCGGCTGTGTGCATGAGGCCTAAAGGCATTTTAAAGGAACTTATATGTTCACTCATACAATATTAATATCAATATGGACTTCTTCAGCCGGAGGATTTTTTTTAAAGTGTTCTAGGGCTGCAGGAACTATACTTAGTTGCCAGATTAATATAAAAGCAAAATTCATATCATGTTTGTGGAACTTTGCTGGCAAGCACAGCAGTAAAACCTAACATACAGCTCCTTGAAAAAGTATTTATACCCCTTGAATATTCACAATTCTTTCATGTTACACCCACGAACTTAAATGTATTTTATTGAGATTTTCTGTGATCGACCAACACAAAGTAACAAGTATGTGTGTAGCAAGGGGGCTGAATACAAATGCATGCCACACTTTCCAGATTTTTATTTATTAAAAACCATGTATTTTCTTTTCACTTCACACATACTGTACATACTTGCTACTTTGTGTTGGTCACATAAAATCTCAATGAAATACATTTGTTTGTGGGTGTAATATGAATGTGAAAAAGTTGAAGGAATATGAATACTTTTTCAAGGTGCAGTATTTGTATATACCTACACAGTAATGACAAAAAGGGTTGACAAAAAGGTTTCCTTTTAGAATGTGTTTCACTGGTAAATACAATTTTTTCACTATATAAAAATGTGTAGCCTGCTACAATTTACAATAGATCTGCACAGAGAAAGAAACATACTGCACAGTATATATTTTTTCTTGTAATGGAAGTCAATGTAAAAAATGCAGTATGCAACTATGCAAGGGATACGATCAAGGGCATACACAAATTTTGCCCCATGGCAAAATTTATAATGCCACTTTGGAACTTTAGGTCAGTTACTGAGGCATAGTTGAACCTGGCATTGTTTTCTGTCACTTTTCTAAAGCTTTCTTCATAAATAGGGGAGAGAGGAACTTGTAAGTCAGTTTTGCTTGAGCCTGCATTGCCATTATTTGCATGAAATTTATCAAAATCAAAACTGTTGTTTGATAATTTAGGTGCATCTTTAACTACAGCCTAGAGATATTACTCTAGTTTTTATGTCTCCCCCCTCCCCTACCCCCATTGGCGTTACTTAACTTGTGACATTGTGAGATTTTTTTATTTCTTAAATCTGGCCTATATTTCATTAACATAGCGAACTATGTCCTCTCAAAACTGGAGTGAGTGGGGTAAAAGTTGCAAATGTTTGTACAAGTAAGCTCTGATAAGTTTGAAAAGATCTCTTTTGCAACTTTTTTTTTTTTTTTTTATTGTAACCCCTAGAGCATGCTGCATTAGCCAAAAAAGGCATAAAAAATGAAGATACATTATTCAAACATGCAGTGCATATGTAAAAAATGTCTATTGAATTAAAGATAACATCTATCCATAGTTGTTTATGAAACAAATATAACATTGGAAAAAATACTCTCAAAAATGTGCTTTTAATAAATGCATTGAACCGCTGTTACAGTGGAGACAGTTAAACATCTGTTCAATACAGCTGCACATGTCGGTTTTAATTCTAAGCCTTTTATTTGTGAATGTATTTCTGCTGGTTTCATAGCATATGCTATAAAACCACCAATAGTCTTATTATCCTCCTGTAAGCATCATCCATATCCCATTGTAAATGAAAAAGGTCTAGCTATCTGAGCCACCAATAGGGGGAGCTTCATATCTATGAATTTATACATCTCCAAAAGAACTTAATATGAGCTGTATAAATCTCTATGCAGTAAGCTTCCCCTAGCGGCAGCTGCCGGAAATTCATTTCACTTTTTTTGGGAACGGGAAGCAGTGAAAGCAGCTCAGTGCACCCCTTCCCCTACAGGAGCTGTAGAGGTCATGTGGGCTTCCTCCATGGAAGATATGCCACTAGATATCATTGCAAATGTTCAGCTGCACTGAAACATAAATGCAGAGGCCAAACCAGCTGCCTACCACAGGTGGATGACACATCATAATTCGGTTTCCTTGACAGACTACATGATTCTGATGGATCTACAAGGCAAACAGTATTGGAATCAGCTATCAAACTGGTGTGATGTCAAACTGACTTAGGTGCCCATATCAACCAATCAGATTCCACCTTACATTTTCCAAAGGAGCTGTCCAAAATGAAAGATAGATGTAATGACCGACGACACGCACAGGGAGGAAAACAGGGAAAGCCCTGCCCAAGAGAGAGGAAAAGGTGGTGACCCCTAACTCACCTTGCGGCTGGCACCTGACTGCCCTGACGTCCCTAGACGGGTTCCTCACCCGTGCGGCGATCGCGTGCCTAAACCCTGGCTTTCCCTAATATGAGCCCTGGATAGTGAACAGGCCGGTGGGATCGCTAGTCCACACCACTATCACTAAGAGGGAAACACCAGGGAGAGGACAGACAAAACATACAAACACATACACCCAGGTGGGCGACCACAATAAACCAAAAAGGTCCAACAGGGATCTGGAGGGTAGCGTACTGGACCAACTACCAGCGAACGCAGCAACACAGCTCCAGAAGGTCAGAATAGATGTCCAGGCAGGAAGCTCTATCTCTGGCAACCAGAGAAGTGTGAGAGAGAAATATAAGGAGGTCTGGGAGTGCTGGACAAGGAACAGCTGAGGAGAAGGAGCTACGGATCCCTGAGTGAGCCAAAAGGGTTTGCTAAGCAAACCCAGAAAGCTACCATAAGGAAAACAGCCCTATCTTAAATAGAGCGTGCAGCCAACCGCTGCGACTTCCTGACCCCGGGTATAACGGAGTCAGGCGTGGTCCTCGACACCCTCGTGACAATAGAATCTGATTGGTTGCTACAGGCAACTATGCCAGTTCTACTTTACACCAGTTTGATAAATGACCCATTACGAATATATAACTCCATACATCTTTGCATGTTATTATAGAAGAATTTCCTCTGTAAAAAAGGGCAATTCTGATAACATTTTAAGGAATTGTTGTTTTTGTACTCACTGCCTCTAAAAAGTACAATGTTTTCTATTGCACATGGACAAAATTGTAATAATGAGTGGGACAAGAACATAGTTACAGAGCCACTAACACATATTATTTGAGCATAAGGACATTCTTTATACCACAGGCCTTTTGGAGTGAAATCATTTGCATTAGCAGACATATCAATATGCATTACCCAAGAACTAGGTCACTGCAAAGGTTTAACTGATGTTATTTTATATTGCTAAGTTAAATATTGTGGTTTGCAATATTTGTGTACCTAATAGAATTTTATGGACAATTAAAGGCTAACACCTTCGATCATCCTGCTAGGTTGCCAAGAGATGTACCTGTCCACGACCTGGTTAGTCAGTAGGTAGTCTGTTCTTAGCAGTGTTACACTGAAGACCTACATGTGCAAGCTCCTCAAAGCTAGACCCAAAGTCAGAGAGCCTTTATTTACAACCCAGGAAGTTACTTTATCATCAGAAGTGCTCCAGAGAGAAGGAAATCAGATGGTCCAGAATCGACAAAGCCATGTATTGGAGTCAGTCAGCAAGGTATTGTGCACATTTATGGCCGAGAGACTTTACTGCTGTGAGAAGGAACATTGCTAACTCACCCCCTTCACACTTTCAGATGGTTTGGCCCACCATGTCTTATATCTGTACCACTCAGCGGAGGAACTGCAGAAACAGGTACCTAATTGCATGCCTATTGTTCTGTTGAGGGACAGCGTGATACATGCACACTGTGTTATATGCCATGGAACTGTGCTTTGTTATTGTCGGATGTACTACTATTCCTATCCTGCACTTTAGTAAAGAGAGACTTATTTATTGATACCAACTGACCTGGTCACTGACTCAACTATTTGCTAGCCATTGCACCTGTTCTCCTTCCTTGCACCAAGACAAACACCTAACATCAACAACAACCCAACTACCACTAGACAGAAAATCCAATACTAGGGTGTGCCCCTTAGGGAAGAAAGGGTGCACCCTCCAATCACTGCAGGGCCTTAGGGAGCCATAACTACTATTTCCATCCTCCTTTCACTCCTCTTGGGCAGCAGAAAATACTCAAAGCTTTCCAAGAACTATATATTTCAAAGAAATAAAAAAATATATATAGCAAATGACTTTATGTGCGATCTTGGTTGGCAACCGAAACAATCTCAAGCTATTTTATACAACACTGAAGCCGTGCTAAAAGGGAACAATAAAACAGTTATTCTTGGCCGTACACAACAAAGCAATTTCACGCTCATTTTGTGACTGTATTTATTCAAACATGCATTAGAATTATTACACTTAGTAAAAGCTTTTACTTTAAATCCTCCTAGACTCATCTTTTCACTGCACAGTGAAGAATAATGTGCAGCATAAAAAAGCTGGCTTCTAAGAAGTACATTTATTTGTTTAGTTTTAGGCATGCAATAAAAGCACACAGAAGAAGCTAAAATCCGAATATCACAAACCTGTAAAAATTCCAAAAGCAATGCCACGAGATTCTTCCTGATGATTTTATTTTACGAGTCTAATTTGAGAATTAATAGTACAGAAAATGCTGGATACTTAGGGCACAGATGCAATATTTATGGGTATAATGTTGCAAGTGTTAAATATGTTTCTTTTATAATGTATAAAATAAATTTAAAGTGCAGGTTCACCTCTTAAAAACCTTTTAGAGCATATCGAACATAGCCGACATTAACCTCTCACATCAATGGCACATGGCACGCAGTTGACACGTCGCAGATTCGTAATGGTGCCATTTGTCCACTTACAATACACTTTCAGCACAGCAGGAAGCATTCTCAGCTATACTGCCATGCTATTGCAGTGGCTCTAGTCCTAAAAGTTCTAAAATGCAATGTGAACAGCTGTTTTAAAGTAATGTATACTGCTTGTGGCATAGAAAATGGTTCTTTCATCATTTTTGCTTCCTTATGTTCGTGTTGGTACTGCTGCTACTGTAAACTAGTAGAGGTGAGCTCTGTACAAAATCAGTCACCTTCCCCCCTCTGGCAGCTGACAATATGGTTGCTTCTTACTTTCCTTGTTAATCGGAAACACGATCTAAAGTAACAAACAGAGACACTTTATAACATCCACAGCATACCCTTCCTCATAAACCAATGAATATAAAATAAACTTGGGTCTAGGTCTTTTATGACAACCAGAAGGTCATATCTATTAGTTGCTCTGCAGTAAACAGAGGTGATCAGAATTATGCAGACCCGACTGTCGGAAGAGTGACTGGACATGCCTGACCACCAGCACATAGCTCATTAGGTGGATGTGCACATCACTGTGGACTTTGAACACTAGGTGGTGCCATGCTTGTGCGGATGATTTTTTTTAATAGCATGACAATGGCAAACCTTGTTAATTTATTGTGATCTACATTGGATATAAAAAGTCTACACACCCCTGTTAAAATTTTCAGGTTTCTGTGATGTAAAAAAATTTGACAAAGATAAATCATTTCAGACCATTTTCCACCTTTAATGTGACCTATAAACTGTACAACTCAATTGAAAAACACACTGAAATCTTTTAGGTAGAGGGAAAGAAAAAATATAAGAATAAAATAATATGGTTGCATAAGTGTGCACACCCTTAAACTAATACTTTGTTGAAGCACCTTTTGATTTTATTACAGCACTCAGTCTTTTTGGGTATGAGTCCATCAGCATGGCACATTTTGACTTGGCAAGATTTGCCCACTCTTCTTTTCATAAACACTCCAAATCTGTCAGATTGCGAGGGCATCTCCTGTGCACAGCCCTCTTCAGATCGCCCCACAGATTTTCAATCGGATTCAGGTCTGGGCTCTGGCTGGGCCGTTCCAAAACTGTAATCTTCTTCTGGTGAAGCCATTCCTTTGTTGATTGGGATGTATGCTTTGGGTCGTTGTTATGCTGAAATATGAAGTTCCTCTTCATGTTCAGCTTTCTAGCAGAAGCCTGAAGGTTTTGTGCCAATATTGACTGGTATTTGGAACTGTTCATAATTCCCTCTAGCTTAACTAAGGCCCCAGTTCCAGCTGAAGAAAAACAGCCCTAAAGCATGATGCTGCCACTACCATGCTTCACTGTGGGTATGGTGTTCTTTTGGTGATGTGCAGTATTGTTTTTGCGCCAAACATATCTTTTGGAATTATGGCCAAAAAGTTCAACCTTGGCTTCATCAGACCATAACACCTTTTCCCACATGCTTTTGGGAGACTTCAGATGTGTTTTTGCAAAATAGCCTGGCTTGGATGTTTTTCTTCATAACAAAAGGCTTTCGTCTTGCCACTCTACCCCATAGCCCAGACATATGAAGAATATGGGAGATTGTTGTCACATGTACCACATGTACCAGTACAGATATTCCTGCAGCTCCTTTAATGTTGCTGTAGGCCTCTTGGTAGCCTCCCAGACCAGTTTTCTTCTCGTCTTTTCATAAATTTTGGAGGGACGTCCAGTTCTTGGTAATGTCACTGTTGTGCCATATTTTCTCCACTTGATGATGACTGTCTTCACTGTGTTCCATGGTATATCTAATGCCTTGGAAATTCTTTTGTACCCTTCTCCTGACTGATACCTTTTAACAATGAGATCCCTCTGATGCTTTGGAAGCTCTCTGTGGACCATGGCTTTTGCTATGGGATGCGACTAAAAAAATTTCAGGAAAGACCAACTAGAGCAGCTGAACTTTATTTAGGGCTAATCAGAGGCACTTTAAATGATGGCAGGTGTATGCTGACTCCTATTTAACATGATTTTGAATGTGATTGCTTAATTCTGAACACAGCTACATCCCCTGTTATAAGAGGGCGAGCACACTTATGCAACACTTATGTAGTTCTTTTTGTTTTTTTCCTTCTACCTAAAAGATTTTTAGTTTGTTATTCAATTGAGTGCTACAGTTTATAGGTCACATTAAAGATGGAAAAAGTTCTGAAATGATTTATCTTTGTCTCATTTTTTTACATCACAGAAACCTGACATTTTGACGGGTGTGTAGACTTTTTATATCCGCTGTATATAATGAATTTGATATTTAATGGTGAGAGAACCCCTTTAAGTTGAATACTTAAAAATGATTTAATCTGAATTTGCTAGTAAAACAAGTGATGAGCACCCATGTCACTTTTCAGAAATTAAAATTTACGTGCTAATACAAATTCCAAAACTTGCATTAGCATTCTTTTAATATGAAATCCCAGACAAACTCAAGGCAATGTGCACAGAGGATACCATATGTAGCAGGAGCGGCACAGGGAGCCAGGTAAGTATATTCAATGTGAGGGGTCTGCCATATGGGGGGGGGGGGGGGGGGGGGGGCAGTTTATAGCCTTATATAACACCTTTAAATTGGTATTCCAGCCATCAACAGTATGCACAGAGTAGATTATACATGTAAGATTAGCAAGGATTTTAACACCAGGATGGCTGTAAAGGGTTTCCAAGCTCTCTGTCCCTTCCCATTCGTTTCTCTGCTGTCAGAGGAATCCCATTAAGTGGTGGCCAGGTATGTACTTTGGGACGTACAGTATAAAAACAGCAAAGCATTCTTATTTGGCTGTTTGTGTAACTCTAGCAGTGTACATGCTTGGCCATTGCTTCATACACTTCCTCCCTACCAGTATTTCCACATTTTCGTGCTTTCTCTCTCTCTCTCTCTCTCTCTCTCTCTCTATATATATATATATATATATACACTGTATATCACAGCTATAAATATTATCCTTGCTGTATGAATCTTGCTTTCCTAACACATAATTGTTTAAAAATTTGACATACAGACTTATTGAACTTTCTTTTAAATCCTCACTTGCAATGTTTTTAACAACTGCTAAACCAAAGATATATATATATATATATATATATAAAATAAAAAAAAAGGATTTTCATAATTACAATCTGAATAAATTATACAACCAAATATTCTTGTATTCTGCAGGAAATGTTCCACGGTGTGACCAGCGAAGCATATACCCAGTCACAAAAAACAATGCATTTAAAAGGCTTATCAGTTTAAAGTAGATTAAACGGCACATCTTTGTGTGAAGCTTAATCAGGACTTAGACAAAATCCAAATCTATGCTCCGTTTCTTTGATCTTGCATTGAAAACCAAATCCTTGAACTGAGTTAAAGATTCCAGGATTGACTGCCAGGATATACTACTTAAGCTATCGCCGCTTAAAGCTCTTAGGAAATTGTGTAATATAATAACTATACCGTAATAGCTATTTTCAAAAGTTAAGTGAAACTATTCTTAATCCATTCCCCCTGTCTTTACCTGAAAGCATGGCTTAAAAAAAAGCAGTTATGTTTTATATTTAGGTTGGGACAGAACTTGTATTGAACTTTTATTCGAAGAAAAGTAGCAAAAAACATTAAATAAGATAAAGGGAGGTCCTAAAGTCATGTAAAGTGGCTGTCCTGCAGATTTGCTATTTATGATAAGTGTCTTCTTTAGTTATGATGGGGCTAAGAAAGAGGACTGTAAAACCAATGAAGCTGAGAACCATTTTTCCACCAGAAGGTGTCCACATATTCAAACACGTGCTACCAAGGCAAGTCCACTAACTCCCAGTACTACTTAATCCATTAATCCTTCCCAACTTCACACCACCATTAACAAGGATTAACATAAATGGTAATGCAAATGTACTGTAGACATCAGCAAGCTTATAGTATGGGAGGTATCTCTCCCTCAAGCATCCCCTTCTCATTTGCAAACTCAAAAGGGGTTATCTGTTAAAAACCAAAAAAATAAATCATTTTAATTGCTGTTAGAGAGTTCAAGGAACTAAATATTTACTACCACTTTCCCCCACAGATTACAGCTAATCGCACATTGCAGCGGGATACCAAATGATAATCTTACTGACAGGGGTTAGCTCCGACAAATTATTGTCCAAAGGTTTAAATTTTATGCAGAAATAATACTACTGAAGTACTAAGTTCAACCATAAATGCAAACTATAGGAAATCCCAGTACCTCCTTATTTCCTGCTTGAAAGGGTTGTATCACTTCAGCAAATAGCATGTATTATGTAGAGAAAGTTAATACAAGCCACTTACTAATGTATTGTGATTGTCCATATTGCTTCCTTTGCTGGTTTGATTCATTTTCCCCAAACATTATATACTGCTTGTTTCCATGGTTATGACTACCCTGCAATCCGGCAGCAGTGGCCGTGCTTGTGCAGTATAGAAAAAAGCACTAGCCTATGTGAGCCCCCACAGTCCCAGCTACCAGAGAGGCTGGTGGTTTTTCCTATAGCGTGCACACAAGACCACCACTGATGGATTGCAGGGTAGTCATAACCATGGAAAGGAGCAGTATATAATGATTGGGAAAAATTAATCAAACTATGGAAACGAGCAGTGTATAATGTGATGGAAAAATTATTCCAGCCAGCAAAGGAGGCAATATGGACATTCACAATACATTAGTAAGTGACTTTTATGAACTTTCATAACTTTCATTCCTTTAATGCTTGGAACAAAGTTGAGAATGATACTGCCACTATTAAAATATTAAATTGCCAATGTGGAAAACAGATGTTGCATATTACCATATTTTTCACCCTAAAAGATGCACCTACCCAATTTTAAAGGAGGAAAATAAGAAAAAAAAAAATTTCATCAGACCTCAGATAAGAGCCCCAATGTTATTCAGACTTCAAATCAGACCCCTAATCAGAACACCAATGTTAATAAATCCTCAGCTCAGGCCCCCAATGTTAAATCAGACCTCAGCTTAGACCCCCAATGTTAAAGGGGTTTTGCACTTTGTTTAAACTGATGATCTATCCTCTGGATAGATCATCAGCTTCTGATCGGCGGGGGTCCGACACCCGGGACCCCCGCCGATCAGCTGTTTGAGAAGGCAGCAGCGCTCCAGCAGCGCCGCGGCCTTCTCACTGTTTACCGCCAGCCGAGTGACATCACGACTTGTATCAACTGGCGTGGGCGGGGCTAAGCTCCATTCAAGGGAACAGAGCTTAGCCGCACCCAGGCCAATAATACTAGTTGTGACATCACTGGGCCTGCGGTAAACAGTAAGAAGGCTGCGGCGCTACTGCCAGCGCCGCTGCCTTCTCAAACAGCTGATCACCCGGGACCCCCGCCGATCAGATGCTGATGATCTATCCAGAGGATAGATCATCAGTTTAAACAAAGTGCAGAACTCCTTTAATCAGAGCTCAGATCCCCAATGTTAATGATTTCAATATCTTTCTATTTGCTTCATATTTATGTGTTCTGTTCTGTACTATGTTATCTGTAATCTCGATATGTTAATAAAAACTGTTTCAAGAGAAATAAAAAAAACAAGCAAACATGTGTCTAACATATTGACGCAGGAAAAAAATATTTGCTATTCAATGTTTCAAATAGGTAAAATGTTCAGAATTCGCATATGACATCAGCCTCAAGGGCAATGTGGCAATGCTGTTTTTTCATCTCTTTGAAATAAATGTAGATTTAATGATCACATTAAAATATATCTAAAGTGAGGGACATAGGCAAAACAAAAAAAATGCATGCAAACTGCTGTCATTACATCTCCAGGCACAAAAAATCTAAATGAACAATACATTGTAGAATACTGAAAATTAAACACAGCATTTGAAATTCTTGAGTGTTGTATGGGAAATGCATTGTATTCTACCTATTCATATAGGTCTACCCCTCTATGTTGTCTGTACGCTATAACATGGCTTCCTGTATGCAGTAGCATAACTGAAGGGGTTGGTGGAAGGCAGGGCATGTGCTCCACTAGTAGATCTAAAGGGAATCCGTCAGCTCCAAAACACCCCAAACCAGAAAAAGCGATGTATAGTGTAATTGATGCTAAGTCCAATTATGTACATTTTATCTTTATACTCTCTTCCATTCCGACGCTGTGCTCCCACAAACCAGCAGTAAAATGTATTGAGAGGACTCCTCCTTGAACCCTCTCCATTAGGGTCCATTCACACGACCGCAGCTGTTTTGAGGTCCGAAATTGAGGATCCGCAAAACACGGTCACTGGTCATGTGCGTTCTGCATTTTGCGGACTGCACATGGCCGGCAGTATGATAGAAATGCCTTTTCTTGTCCGTGGCTGCGGGCCCGCGGAACGGAAGTGCGAAGGCGGACAGAACACAGTGTGCTGTCTGCATCTTTTGCTGCCCTATTGAAAATGAATGGGTCCGCACCCTTTCCGCAAAATTGCGGAATAGATGCGGACCAATTTTGCAGACGTGCGAATAGACCTTTATGTGCATGAGCACGGAGTCCTCTTGATGCATTTAACTGCTGGTTTGGGGGAGCACAGCGTCAGAATACAAGTTAGGCCTCATGCACACGACAGTTGTTTTTTGCGTCTGTAAATTGTCCGCCCGTCAAAAAAACAAAGATGCGGCATCCGTTTTTTTGGGAGGATCCGTTTTTTCCCACAGATCCCTTGTAATGCCTATCCTTGTTCGCAAATGTGAAAAAAGTAGGACATGCACTATTTTTTTTGCTGAAGGGAAACAAGGACAACGGACGCGGAACACAAACGGATGAACTATCAGCATTTTTTTGCTGACCCATTGTAATGAATGGGTCCCCATCCTATCCGCAAAAAAAACTGAACCGAGGCCGAGAAAAACAACTGTTTTATATTCAAATTTTTTCCTTTATAGTTTGTCAATGCTTTCTCGCTACCCTTCTCTTTTAGTGATTTAAATGCTTTTGTTTTGTTATTTATTGCTTTCTTTACAATTCTATTTATCCACATAGTTTTTTTCTTGTTCCTCAATCTTTTATTCCCATAAGGTATGTACCTCTTACAATTAGATTTTAGGATGCTTTTAAAAATATCAAATTTTGAAGACTTTGTCCCAGTTAGTTAGGCCAATGGCCCCTCTTAGTTGGCTAAATTTGGTATTTTTGTTCCTCCCTGAAGAAACACTCTTTTGAATGACATTTGGAAGTCTATTATTTTATGGTCACTATTTCCCAGGTGTCCCCCGACCTGCACATCTGTTGTTCTGTCAGGTCTATTGGTTAATACGAAGTCCAGTGTGGCCGTCCCTCTAGTCAGGTCCTGAACCATTTGGGAAAGGTAATTGTCTTTGGTTATTGCCAAGAATCAGTTTCCTTTATAAGATGCACAGGTTTTAGTTTCCCAGTGTATAACTGGGTAGTTGAAGTCCCCCATAATAACGACCTCATTATGATTTGCCGCCTTGTCTATTTTGTTTAGTAGTAGATTTTCTTTCGACTCTGGTATATTAGGTGGCTTATAATAAACTCCTATTAATACTTTATTATTGTTTTTGCCTCCATGTATTTCTACCCACAGTGACACCACATGTTCATGTCCCTTACTTATATCTTTTCGGACTGTGGGCTTTAGACAGGACTTTACATAAAAGCAGACCCCTCCCCCTCTCCGGTTTTGGCGATCCTTTCTAAACAGACTGTAACCCTGTACATTAACTACCCAGTCATAGCTATCATCCAGCCATGTCTCAGTTATTCCCACTATGTCATAGTCCTCCTCACACATCACTAATTCCAGTTCCCTAGTTTTATTAGTCAGGCTTCTTGCATTAGTGTACATACAATTGAGAGGTTTATATATATATTTTTTACCCTACACCTTTCCGTATGAACTGTTCTAGTCCCTCCTTTTATTCCTCCCCTAATTTCATTACCTTGCCGCAGGTCTCTATCTGCGATATATTCCCCTCCTATAATGTAATTACCTTTACCCCCAGTCCCTAGTTCAAACAATCCTCCAACCTTCTATCCATCTTCTCTCCCAAAACAGCTGCACCTTCCCTATTAAGGTGCAGCTCATTCCAAAGATGGAGCCTGTAGCTGACAGAGAAGTCGGCCCAGTTCTTCAGGAACCCAAACTCCTCCTTCCTACACCAGTTCTTGAGCGACTTGTTAACCTCCCTAATCTCCCGCTGCCTTTCTTGTGTGGCTCATGCTGCATTTCAGAAAACACTACCTTTAAGGTCCTTGCCCTAAGCTTGCGACCTAAATCCCTAAAACAATTTTTAAGGATGCTCCACCTACCTCTAACTTTGCCATTGGTTCCAATATGGACAATGACTGCTAGATCTTCGCCAGCCCCTCCCAGTAATCTATCAACCCGATCATCGATGTGTCAAACTTGAGCGCCAGGAAGACAACACACCATTTGATGATCCCAGTCTTTGCGACAGATCGTCCTATCTGTACCCCTAATAATTAAGTCTCCCACGACCAGCACCTGTATTTCCTTCCGTGCTCTCCTGGTTCCCTGCTTACTAGAGCTGACATTGCTTTGACTGGCAGAGGAAGTAATTGGCTGCTGCAGTGCTCTCCTGAACTGACATCCCCCTCATCTGCCAATCTTGCAAACTTGTTGGGGTGTGTTAGATCAGGGCTAGCCTCCCTGGCACTCTTCCCTCTACTCCGCTTTCTAAATGTTATTCAGCTGCCTACCTCACTTTCCTGAGCCTCCATTCTACCACCGTCCCCCACATCTACCCCATATAGTGCCTGCTTAGTGAGCAGCAAATTCTTTTCCAAATTTCCAACGCTTCTAAGTGTTGAAACTCGCTCATTTAGATACACAATGTGCGATTCCAAACAAGTAATTTGCTCACATTTTTAACAAAGATATGCACCTTCAAACGGATGTTCCAGGACTGCATACATTAGAAAAGATGTGCAATGGACTGCGCTGTCAATAATGGAGCACATCCTAATGGGGATTACGCAAGAAAATTGAAAAAATACTTGCATTGTTTGTCTGCTTGTATAAGTGCTGCTCCCAAACAACTTCAAACCAGACAGCTTTTTTTCCCCTCTGGAATTCAAAATGGAAACCTTTAGAGGCATTCCGTTTTGATCCGTCATAATAGAGTTCTATGGCCAAAAATAATGGTTCCGTCTGGACAGTTCCTGGACGGTTCCTGTTGACAGGACTTTCTTTTCCAGATAGCAGAAACTAGACAGAACCGTTATTTTTGACCATTGAACTCTATTATGACAGATCAAAACGACAAAACATGTTTACATATACATACACCATATATATGCAACACACATAAATACACCATATATACACTACACACACACTACCCAACTAAATAGCTAACCTATCAGTGGCGCGTGAAGCAATGGAAGCGAACATCTTCAGCTGCCCTGCCGCTGCCAGAGCATTGGATCGGGACTCAGCCGGTAACGCGTTTCTCTGATCCAGTTGTAATTTTAACAACTGGATCTGGAGAACTGGCTGAATCCCATGCCTGGTTATTAGCATGTTATAACGGAAAGCTATAACACAATTGAAAACTCAGATGTGAATCCCCCCTTTGCACAGAAGTGCATCTGGCTGCCACTTTCTACAATGTTCTTCCGCATCCAAGTCCTCCTTGCCATTTATTTCCCCTGCCCACCTGTGGCGGATTATAATGGGGTCGTTTGGGTTGGTAGCCCCGAGCCCGGCATCCCTGGGGGGCCCAACGCCGACCCGAACACCCACATACTGCGGCGGGACACGGGAGCGAATAGTTCCCTGCCCCGCCGCCGATCACCGCCATAGGCTTCAGGCCTAGTAAGCCTAGGCGGTAGTGAAATCCCAGCGCAGGCGTGCTTGATGACGTCATCGCGCGCCTGTGGCGGGAGGGACGCAGGACAATGAAGAATGCGCATCTGCCTCACCATGCCAGACACAGGTAAGTATAGCTTTAAAAAAAAAAAAATTGTTTCTGTGTGTGCCAACTTTTGGGGGAGCAGAGGAGGACATGGGGCAGTGTGGTAGCAAATCAGTTTGGGGGGGCAGATTATTAAATGGGGCAAATCACTTAATGTGGGGCAGATTATTACTTGGGGGCAAATTACTTCATGGGAGCAGTGTGGGGGCAAATCACTTCAGAGGGTGAAGTGTGGGGCAAATTCTTCATGATGGGCAGTGTGGGGCCAAATTACTTCAGGGGGTGCAGTGTGGGGGCAAAATACTTCAGGGGGTGCAGTGTGGGGGCAAATTACTTCAGGGGGTGCAGCGTGGGGGCAAATTACTTCAGGGGGTGCAGCGTGGGGGCAAATTACTTCATGGGGGTGCAGTGTGGGGGCAAATTACTTTATGGGTGCCAGTGTGGGGGCACATTTTTTCATGGGAGTGCAGTGTGGGGGCAAATTACTTCATGGTGCAGTGTGGGGGCAAATTATTTAATGGGAGTGCAGTGTGGGGGCACATTATTTCATGGGAGTGCAGTGTGGGGGCAAATTACTTCATGGGGCAGTGTGGGAAAAATACTATATGGGGCAGTGAGGGGGAAATTACTATATGGGCGTAGTGTGGGGGAAATTACTATATGGAGCAGTGTTGGGGGAAATTACTATATGGGGTAGTGTGGGGGAAATTACTATATGGGGTAGTGTGGGGGAAATTACTATATGGGGGTAGTGTGGGAAAATTACTATATGGGGGTAGTGTGGGGGAAATTACTATATGGGGGTAGTGTGGGGGAAATGACTATATGAGGCAGTGTGGGGGAAATGACTATATGGGGGTAGTGTGGGGAAATTACTATATGGGGGTAGTGTGGGGAAATTACTATATGGGGGTAGTGTGGGGGCGTTTCTATTAGGGGACATTATTTTTGGGGACACTATACAGGCATTATTGCCTGGAGCACAATATACAGTCGTGGCCAAAAGTTTTGAGAATTACATAAATATTGGAAATTTGAAAAGTTGCTGCTTAAGTTTTTATAATAGCAATTTGCATATACTCCAGAATGTTATGAAGAGTGATCAGATGAATTGCATAGTCCTTCTTTGCCATGAAAATTAACTTAATCTCAAAAAAAACTTTCCACTGCATTTCATTGCTGTCATTAAAGGACCTGCTGAGATCATTTCAGTAATCGTCTTGTTAACTCAGGTGAGAATGTTGACGAGCACAAGGCTGGAGATCATTATGTCAGGCTGATTGGGTTAAAATGGCAGACTTGACATGTTAAAAGGAGGGTGATGCTTGAAATCATTGTTCTACCATTGTTAACCATGGTGACCTGCAAAGAAACGCGTGCAGCCTTCATTGCGTTGCATAAAAATGGCTTCACAGGCAAGGATATTGTGACTACTAAGATTGCACCTCAATCAACAATTTATAGGATCATCAAGAACTTCAAGGAAAGAGGTTCAATTCTTGTTAAGAAGGCTTCAGGGCGTCCAAGAAAGTCCAGCAAGCGCCAGGATCGTCTCCTAAAGAGGATTCAGCTGCGGGATTGGAGTGCCACCAGTGCAGAGCTTGCTCAGGAATGGCAGCAGGCAGGTGTGAGCGCATCTGCACGCACAGTGAGGCGAAGACTTTTGGAAGATGGCCTGGTGTCAAGAAGGGCAGTAAAGAAGCCACTTCTCTCCAAAAAAACCCATCAGGGACAGATTGATCTTCTGCAGAAAGTATGGTGAATGGACTGCTGAGGACTGGGGCAAAGTCATATTCTCCGATGAAGCCTCTTTCCGATTGTTTGGGGCATCTGGAAAAAGGCTTGTCCGGAGAAGAAAAGGTGAGCGCTACCATCAGTCCTGTGTCATGCCAACAGTAAAGCATCCTGAGACCATTCATGTGTGGGGTTGCTTCTCATCCAAGGGAGTGGGCTCATTCACAATTTTGCCCAAAAACACAGCCATGAATAAAGAATGGTACCAAAACACCCTCCAACAGCAACTTCTTCCAACAATACAACAACAGTTTGGTGAAGAACAATGCATTTTCCAGCACGATGGAGTTCCGTGCCATAAGGCAAAAGTGATAACTAAGTGGCTCAGGGACCAAAACGTTGACATTTTGGGTCCTTGGCCTGGAAACTCCCCAGATCTTAATCCCATTGAGAACTTGTGGTCAATCCTCAAGAAGCGGGTGGACAAACAAAAACCCACTAATTCTGACAAACTCCAAGAAGTGATTATGAAAGAATGGGTTGCAATCAGTCAGGAATTGGCCCAGAAGTTGATTGAGAGCATGCCCAGTCGAATTGCAGAGGTCCTGAAAAAGAAGGGCCAACACTGCAAATACTGACACTTTGCATAAATGTCATGTAATTGTCGATAAAAGCCTTAGAAACGTATGAAGTGCGTGTAATTATATTTCACTACATCACAGAAACAACAGAAACAAAGATCTAAAAGCAGTTTAGCAGCAAACTTTGCGAAAACTAATATTTGTGTCATTCTCAAAACTTTTGGCCATGACTGTAGGGTGTTATTATTACTGGGGGCACTCTAGGGGACATTATAATTGCTGTAGACACTATAGGGACCTTTGGGGTAATTTATCAAACTGGTGTAAAATAGAACTGGGTTTGTTCACTGTGTTATGTGGGGTGTTACATAGGACTGCAGGTAACATCTATGAAATCTGTACTCAGAGAGTTATGAGATGGTGGGGGTCTGACTCCTGGCACCCCCACCAATCAGCTGTTTGAGGAGACCGCGATGTTAAAAGTGAGCGCCGCAGCCTCTTTGCTCCTTACCAAGCACAGCTCTGTCCATTTGATAGCACTGTGCTTGGTATTACAGATCAGACCCAATCACTCAGATGAGACAGAGCTGCACCTAGACCATGTGAACAATGTTATACGCACCGCAGCCTCTTCATACAGAAAAAAAACTAAAACTAAAATGGGATGGGGGGGGGGCAAGTTGGGTGGACATGCACTTAATCCGCACCTCTAAGAAGTAACTGCCTGCTGAGTGCCACCTGCTCCTGCCTTCCTCACCCAGACCTGGTCTTGCTAATCTGAAGACCAGAGTAAGCAGAATAAGAGCTGATAGGGCTAAAACTGTACATTTAATCATCTGTTTTGTCTAACAACGATCAGGCAGTAAAAGTTTTAGACTGAACTGTGGAATAGCATACTCCTTATCATGCTCCTCCAATGCTTTCTCTTCCAGTCTGACTGTGTCCTGCTGCGACATAGTGTTGGGTAAGCTGTAATAAATGTCTTACAGCTGTCCCTCATTTCCCTTCATGGGAGCAGTGTGGGGGCAAATCACTTCAGAGGGTGAAGTGTGGGGCAAATTCTTCATGATGGGCAGTGTGGGGCCAAATTACTTCAGGGGGTGCAGTGTGGGGGCAAAATACTTCAGGGGGTGCAGTGTGGGGGCAAATTACTTCAGGGGGTGCAGCGTGGGGGCAAATTACTTCAGGGGGTGCAGCGTGGGGGCAAATTACTTCATGGGGGTGCAGTGTGGGGGCAAATTACTTTATGGGTGCCAGTGTGGGGGCACATTTTTTCATGGGAGCGCAGTGTGGGGGCAAATTACTTCATGGTGCAGTGTGGGGGCAAATTATTTAATGGGAGTGCAGTGTGGGGGCACATTATTTCATGGGAGTGCAGTGTGGGGGCAAATTACTTCATGGGGCAGTGTGGGAAAAATACTATATGGGGCAGTGAGGGGGAAATTACTATATGGGCGTAGTGTGGGGGAAATTACTATATGGAGCAGTGTTGGGGGAAATTACTATATGGGGTAGTGTGGGGGAAATTACTATATGGGGTAGTGTGGGGGAAATTACTATATGGGGGTAGTGTGGGAAAATTACTATATGGGGGTAGTGTGGGGGAAATTACTATATGGGGGTAGTGTGGGGGAAATGACTATATGAGGCAGTGTGGGGGAAATGACTATATGGGGGTAGTGTGGGGAAATTACTATATGGGGGTAGTGTGGGGAAATTACTATATGGGGGTAGTGTGGGGGCGTTTCTATTAGGGGACATTATTTTTGGGGACACTATACAGGCATTATTGCCTGGAGCACAATATACAGTCGTGGCCAAAAGTTTTGAGAATTACATAAATATTGGAAATTTGAAAAGTTGCTGCTTAAGTTTTTATAATAGCAATTTGCATATACTCCAGAATGTTATGAAGAGTGATCAGATGAATTGCATAGTCCTTCTTTGCCATGAAAATTAACTTAATCTCAAAAAAAACTTTCCACTGCATTTCATTGCTGTCATTAAAGGACCTGCTGAGATCATTTCAGTAATCGTCTTGTTAACTCAGGTGAGAATGTTGACGAGCACAAGGCTGGAGATCATTATGTCAGGCTGATTGGGTTAAAATGGCAGACTTGACATGTTAAAAGGAGGGTGATGCTTGAAATCATTGTTCTACCATTGTTAACCATGGTGACCTGCAAAGAAACGCGTGCAGCCTTCATTGCGTTGCATAAAAATGGCTTCACAGGCAAGGATATTGTGACTACTAAGATTGCACCTCAATCAACAATTTATAGGATCATCAAGAACTTCAAGGAAAGAGGTTCAATTCTTGTTAAGAAGGCTTCAGGGCGTCCAAGAAAGTCCAGCAAGCGCCAGGATCGTCTCCTAAAGAGGATTCAGCTGCGGGATTGGAGTGCCACCAGTGCAGAGCTTGCTCAGGAATGGCAGCAGGCAGGTGTGAGCGCATCTGCACGCACAGTGAGGCGAAGACTTTTGGAAGATGGCCTGGTGTCAAGAAGGGCAGTAAAGAAGCCACTTCTCTCCAAAAAAACCCATCAGGGACAGATTGATCTTCTGCAGAAAGTATGGTGAATGGACTGCTGAGGACTGGGGCAAAGTCATATTCTCCGATGAAGCCTCTTTCCGATTGTTTGGGGCATCTGGAAAAAGGCTTGTCCGGAGAAGAAAAGGTGAGCGCTACCATCAGTCCTGTGTCATGCCAACAGTAAAGCATCCTGAGACCATTCATGTGTGGGGTTGCTTCTCATCCAAGGGAGTGGGCTCATTCACAATTTTGCCCAAAAACACAGCCATGAATAAAGAATGGTACCAAAACACCCTCCAACAGCAACTTCTTCCAACAATACAACAACAGTTTGGTGAAGAACAATGCATTTTCCAGCACGATGGAGTTCCGTGCCATAAGGCAAAAGTGATAACTAAGTGGCTCAGGGACCAAAACGTTGACATTTTGGGTCCTTGGCCTGGAAACTCCCCAGATCTTAATCCCATTGAGAACTTGTGGTCAATCCTCAAGAAGCGGGTGGACAAACAAAAACCCACTAATTCTGACAAACTCCAAGAAGTGATTATGAAAGAATGGGTTGCAATCAGTCAGGAATTGGCCCAGAAGTTGATTGAGAGCATGCCCAGTCGAATTGCAGAGGTCCTGAAAAAGAAGGGCCAACACTGCAAATACTGACACTTTGCATAAATGTCATGTAATTGTCGATAAAAGCCTTAGAAACGTATGAAGTGCGTGTAATTATATTTCACTACATCACAGAAACAACAGAAACAAAGATCTAAAAGCAGTTTAGCAGCAAACTTTGCGAAAACTAATATTTGTGTCATTCTCAAAACTTTTGGCCATGACTGTAGGGTGTTATTATTACTGGGGGCACTCTAGGGGACATTATAATTGCTGTAGACACTATAGGGACCTTTGGGGTAATTTATCAAACTGGTGTAAAATAGAACTGGGTTTGTTCACTGTGTTATGTGGGGTGTTACATAGGACTGCAGGTAACATCTATGAAATCTGTACTCAGAGAGTTATGAGATGGTGGGGGTCTGACTCCTGGCACCCCCACCAATCAGCTGTTTGAGGAGACCGCGATGTTAAAAGTGAGCGCCGCAGCCTCTTTGCTCCTTACCAAGCACAGCTCTGTCCATTTGATAGCACTGTGCTTGGTATTACAGATCAGACCCAATCACTCAGATGAGACAGAGCTGCACCTAGACCATGTGAACAATGTTATACGCACCGCAGCCTCTTCATACAGAAAAAAAACTAAAACTAAAATGGGATGGGGGGGGGGCAAGTTGGGTGGACATGCACTTAATCCGCACCTCTAAGAAGTAACTGCCTGCTGAGTGCCACCTGCTCCTGCCTTCCTCACCCAGACCTGGTCTTGCTAATCTGAAGACCAGAGTAAGCAGAATAAGAGCTGATAGGGCTAAAACTGTACATTTAATCATCTGTTTTGTCTAACAACGATCAGGCAGTAAAAGTTTTAGACTGAACTGTGGAATAGCATACTCCTTATCATGCTCCTCCAATGCTTTCTCTTCCAGTCTGACTGTGTCCTGCTGCGACATAGTGTTGGGTAAGCTGTATTAAATGTCTTACAGCTGTCCCTCATTTCCCAGCTCACTAGATAGTTTGTGCTGTCTACCTGCATTGTGCTCTATATTTTATGATATTGGTGCAGTAGGGAAGCTGAAAAGTAAAATGCACTGGGACAGAACACACTGCAGGCAGGCAGCAAGTACAGTATCTGCAGGATACTAAGCATTGTGTGAACCGAGAGGAATAGTATAAGAATCTATCTCCACCTTCATCTTTGTAATTAGAAAGGCTGCTGCCACCACACTACTTCTGTCTTTCGGTGTTGTTTTATTTATTTATTTTTTGATTGATTGATTGGAAAAAAACACCCATGAAATTCCAGTTTCTTACAAACATTTTTGGTGTGGAGTTTTTTAGTGTCACACTAATGTTTTTCAGACTTTCATTTTTCTATAGATAAGTCTATGGAAAAACATCTAAAAAATCTCCACACTTGGGGCTTGAAAAAAGGGAGCAGAAAAACCCAGGAAACTATCCTTAAACGGGTTGTCTCACCTCAGACATTGCTGTTTCATATAACAGACACCCACGACTAATGTCTGCGATCAGCGGTAATGCTAACCTTGGACATTTAACCCCTAAGATGCCATGGTCACATGTGACCACGGCGTCTGAGTGGACTAAACCCTGAAAGTACATGCTTTTGGGGCAGAAACACTTTTCCCTGGCGGAGATTGGGAAAAGTGTTCTATGCTAATAATGATCTTGAACCTGTAGCAGCACTCAACTGTAACATACCAATTTCTCTATAGAATAATGGAGCAAATTCAATTTTTCAAAAAAAAAAAATGCAATCTAATGATTGCAAGTTGGAGTCCACTTGGGGACATAAAAAAAAAGTTTAAAAAAAAAGTTTAAAAAAGTTTTATAAAATATAAAAACATAACAAATATGAAAATTCAAATCACCCCCTTTCCCCAAAATCAAAATAAACTATAAAAAAACAACATCATGGATATTGCCGTAAGTGAAACTGCTCATACTATTAAAATATAAAAAAAAAAACTTTTCCCATATGGTGAATGATGTAATGGACAAAATAAAAATGGCTGATTTGCCATTTTTCCAACACTTTACTACCCTGAAAAATTTTATAAAAAGTCATTCACACACCAAAATGGTATTAACAAAAATGACAGATCATTTCACAAAAAATGAGTCCTCACACATCTCCATAGACATAAGTATAAAAAAGTTAGGAGGGTCAGAATACGGTGATGACAATAAAATATAAAGTTTTTATTTATTTCAGTAATAAAACAGGACTGACTTAGAGAATAAAGTGCACAAGTCAGTTTTACAGCATATTGAACATCATAAAAATAAAACCCATAAAACTGCGGCAGAATTGCATATTTTTTTCCAATTCCACCCCATTAGAATTTTTTTTTCAGCTTCCCTCTACATTGTATGCCATATTAAATTGTGACATTAGACAGTACAACTTGTCTTACAAAAAACAAGCCCTGATATGGCTATGCGAAAGGAAAAATAAAAAAGTTATGGCTCCGGGAAGGCAGGGAGCAAAAGACGAAAACACAAAACAGAAAATCACTGCACCAGGAAGGAGTTAAAGGGTTCAGTGAGGTTACTAGTCAAAGGTAATGTTTTTTTTTTTTTTTTGTGACTTCGGTGCAAAACAACTTTAATACATATAGAATGATAATACTAAGTATATGGGAAAAATAAACAACAGAACGTTAGATAAGTCAAGAGAAATAAACAGTCATTTTCAGCTGTAAATGATCTGTACAACCAAGACATAATAAAAGGATATAAAACAATCAAAGTAGCTATGATCGATACCAGATATAATTCAAATCCTTGAGAATACTTATGTACAGTATAGCTCATGTCTATGTCTAAATTAAAGAAGTAAAGATTAGGCTAAATCTTTACTGTCTATCGTAAGTGTATGGTAACATAACAACATATCCCACTACACAGCTGGTAACATGAAAAAAAGGTTATGATGTTCTTTCTAATTTTATGGGATAACAGTTTTCCGTCATTGCAAAATACACAGACAAATAAAATAGAGAACCATCTCTTCTTCTCAGCACATTTTGTATTAATTCAAAAAGTGAACTTACTACTTCTACAAAAGTCCTAATGCATCTTTTGCACTTTAACTAAAGCAGATAGATATAGCATGAAGATATAGACATAGCATAAATCAACTGTCTAGGTTCTCTAGGGGTTTTCAGAACCTTAAATATTGATGACTTATCTGTAGGATAGGTCACCCAATATCTGATCATGAGGGTATAACTTCTGGCACCCCACAGATCAGCTGCTTGAAGGGGCCAAAACTCTATGGCCTCTTCTTAGTATACCAAGCATACTGCTGTGCATTCTATTGTAGCGGTCCATGGTACTGAAGCTCAATTCCGTTTACTTGAATGGGACTGACCTGCACAAAAGCCATGTGACTGATGGATGTGACACCACAGGCTGTAGAAGAGGCCACACGCTCGCCCGAGTATCATCCCCCCTCCCAAAAACTGATCGACAGGGTTGGCAGGCTCAGTCACCAGCAAAAAGATGCTGATGAGACCTAACTTGAGGCTAGGTCATCAATTTTTAAGTCCCGGAAAACCCCTTTAAAGCTCATTTAGTACAGAAGTTTCCAGATGTCCATCTTATTATCAGTAGTAGTTTAGTAGTGTGCACTATTTAAACATTTTGCCCTTATTGTAATGTAAATAAATAACGACATACACTCAATGGCGAGCTTGTGATAGCCTTAGGTACACAGCAGCCAATATGAGGAGGCAGACCTGCAGGGAGGATGGGCGCATGTCTTAGACTACCATAGACTACTTGATTATAAATATATTCCCAAATACCTTACATTAGTTTAAATGGTTCATTTTGTCTGCGGAGCAATCATTTGGAAAAACAAAATGGCCGCTGACCTATTAGTACACACAAAACCCTTCCTAATCACACAGCAGGACAAGTTACTTCACAACACCGAGGTAAAGAGCTGCCTCATCTCTGCTCTGCTTGTCAGGAATTATGATCCTAAATACAGTTTAATATGATCTTCAGTTGAATCTCTGTAGGAATGGAGTTCATGAGCAGATGTGGCTAATGAGCAGCATAACTTGTATGCAGGCTCCATTACCACAGCCACACATCACCACAGTCTGTCCTGTCCCTTCTCTCTATACTTCATGTCTCCTCATGAACTCCATTCCTACAGAGATACAGCTGAACTTCTTATCATCTGTATTCAGGATCATAATCACTGACAAATCGCTAGTCAGACCACACATGGAGTACTGTGTACAGTTCTGCGCTCCTGTGAACAGTACAGACATAGCAGAGCTGGAGAGGGTCCAGAGTAGGGCAACTAAAGTAATAACTGGAATGGGGCAACTACAGTACCCTGAAAGATTATCAAAATTAGGGTTATTCAATTTAGAAAAAAGACTACTGAGAGGAGATCTAATTACTATATATAAATATATCAGGGGTCAGTACAGAGATCTCGCCCATCATCTATTTATCCCCAGGACTGTGACTGTGACAAGGAAACATCCTCTGCGTCTGGAGGAGAGAAGGTTTACACACAAACATAGAAGAGGATTCTTTACGGTAAGAGCAGTGAGCCTATGGAACTCTCTGCCTGAGGAGGTGGTGATGGTGAGTACAATAAAGGAATTCAAGAGGGACCTGGATGTATTTCTGGAGTGTAATAATATTACAGGCTATAGCTACTAGAGAGGGGTCGTTGATCCAGGGAGTTATTCTGATTGCCTGATTGGAGTCGGAAAGGAATTTTTTATTCCCCTAAAGTGGGGCAAATTGGCTTCCACCTCACAGGGTTTTTTTTGCCTTCCTCTGGATCAACTTGCAGGATGACAGGCCGAACTGGATGGAAAGATGTCTTTTTTTGGCCTTATGTACTATGTTACTAAGTAGGAGAGGAGGATGAGGCAGCTCTTTACCTCAGTGTTGTAAAGTAACTTGTCCTCCTGTGTGTTTAGAACAGGCTTTGTGTGCACTAATAGGACAGCCGCCATTTTGTTTCTCCTAATCATTGCTCCCTAGACAAAACGAGCCATTATAACTAATGAAAGGTATTTGGGAATCCTATAGAATAAAATCCCTGTGTTAGTGCTCTGTGTCCGTGTGTGTGTCACCAGTGCACACCGGGAATGCGCGGCGCAGTGTCCAATCAGGACACAGCGCTCCACATGGACAGATCGCTACACATAAGTTTCCCTGCAGCCTGACTGCGCAGCAACCCCCCTTCCCCCTTCCAGGATGGCAGAGCAGCAGCGGGCAGAGTGTTAGCTGTAATGTCCAGCTAATACTCTGCTTGAAATGGCCGACATCGGTGCTGGCACAGATGTCGGTCGTTTAACCCCTTCCATGCCGTGGTCCTTAGGGACCGCTGTATGGAAGGGCTAAGCATCGGGCTGCTGCTCTGCCCTGGCAGCGGCCCAATGCTTGAAGGGTTATTGCCTCCCTGCAGCCCCCTTTCAAGATGCAGAGCAAGCAGCACCCCCCGCCCCGCCTTTCAAGATGGCAGAGCGTGCAGCACCCCCTTCTCCCTTTCAGGATGGCAGGGCGGCAGCTGGTAGAGTGTTAGCTGTCACAGATGTCGGACATTTAACCCCTTCCATGCTGTGGTCCTTAGGGCCCGATGCTTGAAAGGTAAACTGAGGGAGGGAGCTCCCTCCCCAATTGGGCCGCTGCGCTGTGGTAGTGTACCGATAGTTACTATGGCAACCGGACGCCTTTACAGGCATCCGGATTGCTGTGGTATATCTAAGCCTGATAAGGCTCCTGCTAAAGGCTTAGTGTGAGTTCAATACACTGCAGTACACTATATAGCCATCAGACCCACTGGATCTTCAAGAACCAAGTGGGTCTGTGTCCAAAAAATGTAAAAAAGAAAAATTCCTATATCCACACATAATTGGTTAAAAATGTAAAAAAAAAACACTAAATATGTTTGGTATCGCCACGTCCGTAAGGACCTGATCTATAAAAGTATCATGTTACCTTTACCGCATGGTAAACACAATTAAAAAAAAGAAAAACTATGATGCAATTTTTCCCACTGCTCTTGCAAAAAAAGGGTAAAAAAAAGTAATTGAAAAAGTCATATGTAACCAAAATTAGCACCAATTAAACCATGACCTCATCCCACAAAAAATGAGCCCCTACATAAGCCAATCGTCCAAAAAATAAATAAAAAATTGCCTTTCAGAAAATGGAGACACAAAAATCATTTCTGTTTCAAACATGCTTTTATTGAATAAAATTAAATTAAAAAAATGCACATATTAGGTATTGTCATGTCCATAACGACCTGCTCTATAAAAATAGCATGTGATACAATCCATCTGGTTAACACCATAAAAAAAAAATGTGCCCAAAAATAATTATTTTTATCACCTTACATCACAAAAACTGTAATACCAAGCAATCAAAAAGTCATATGTGCCCCATAATGGTACCAATTAAACCGTCATCTCATCCCGCAAAAAATTAGACCCTACTTAAGACACCTAGTACATCACTAATGTCAGCCAGGTTAATAACCATTTTCCTGCTGACAGAAACCCTTAAAGGTTGTTTCCATAAGTGCCAATGGAAGCCTGCAGCTGTATGATGTTCATGTTAACCTTAGATCATACAGCAGTTATTAGTCTTCATGATCACATGACATTTTTTTAGATGCCATGTCATCAAGAAAGTTAATAGGACACACAGTGTATAGACGAGCACCCATGGCACAAGAATGGCATAGAATTTGTAAGTAAGTACCCTGCTATCTGCTTTAAATATTGCCAAAAGCTCTTAAATAATGGTAATTAATTTCACTGGAGTTGAGCATCATTTTATATACACTGCAACTTTCTCTCTGGTGCTTCATAGCACAAACTGGAGTACAGCTCACTTAGTTATACTCAATCCAATAACCTATACATTTCATTAAAGTCATTCTCGCTACTAGCGCTGGCAGATGCAACTCTCAGTGTACTTGCTGGTGTCCGATTGCCAGGGAGACAGTCTGATCTCCCACATTAGGTATTTTGATGTCACAGGTCATGTGATGCCAGACGTGTCATGGGACCAGGATGTACATGATGTGACCAGGAAGTGCAGGGTTTCTAAATAGGCAATCTGCTGGTCACAGATTGCCTGTGAATGGTTCTATATACAGTACCTCACAAGCATTTAGGATTGTGGATTATTCTGACCTCCTGTGTTCTGACTTTAGCTACTCCTTTTGACCCTGATTCTTGGTTTCTTATTTGGCTTTTCTGCATCTCTTGGTTTGACCCTGGCTTGGTTATTGGACTCGCTTCTGCCTGATGTACTTAGTTAGACCTTGACTTGAACGCTAGTGTATTACCTTGGCTTGGTATTGTTTAGTGATCTACTTTCTGATTTGGCTTTATTGTTATCTCTTGGTTTTGATCTGGTACGTTTGACTCTAAGTACTTTGATTCTGGGTTTTTCTCAGTATCTGTGTGCCTGCCTATCAGCTTATTTATATATTTTTTTTCCCTCTGCTTTTCCCTGGTAAGCCCCAGCATGTAAATAAGCAGGGACCGTCGACCAGTTATGGTCCGCAAGTTAGAGTGGTTGTGCAAGTAGGCAGGGACAGAGGTGCAGGTGGAATCCAGGGTTCACTTGTTCCCCCGTGACAGTTATATTATTATAATAATGAGTGATTATTTACTATGCACTGTGAGTTTTTTTGTGACATCTTATTTGACTTAATTGTACATGAATAAAATAATCAAAAAATACATAAAAATATAAAATATGACAATATAAAATAATATATCATGACTTATAAAAACAAATATAAAATACATAATATATTTCAAAATAAAATATGAAAACAATAAATTACTTCTGCACATTTTAATTATTTTAATATTATTTTCCCTTGCTCAGGTGCCATCCATTTTTCACAACCGCTGGTTAATTATGCTGTATTAGAAGCAAATTAACTTTCTAATAATCTTTCTTTGTCATGATACTGGATCCTAAATGCACAAACAAATCAAAACTACTTCTACGATAAAGCCTTGCTTAATGGGATCAATTCAATGAATCACAAAAGGTGCAAGTTCTACCCACTCTCAATAAATGCTGCAGTACCGCCACTGCTGCAAGAAATAAATTCAATAACCAATCACAACTAAGGGTAGATTCATATCCCGTTTTATGCCTCAGTTTGATGTATATGATAGAAAAAAAAGGATACAAAAACAAAGCAAATTATGTTCTTATATCCTGCAGAGTCTGGTAAAAAAAATAATAATATATATATATATATATATATATATATATATATATTTTTTTTTTTTTTTTTTTTCAACGGTTAAAAAATGTATACTTTTCTTTTTTTTTTTACAATGAAACGCTATGGTGAATGGATGCCACAGTATGGCACCAGTCTGAGGCATCTGTTTAGGGTATACATTTTTTGTATATGTTAAACGGATGGGAAAAAAGTGATGTGAACCCAGCTTTATAAGCACAGCGCAACCATTATCATTTGTCTCTCCACAGACATCCATCTAAAGTAATGCCGTCTCCAACCAGCTTATACACAAAGATCTGTTCAGTACCTTATATCAATGTTCTTCTGGCTTGCGGTGTACTCCCTCTTTAGATATGGTGGTGAGCGTCCAGGGTATCGTGAAGAATGCCACAGTAGGAGCATGCTCCTAAGGCCTTTTTAACACAAACTTAAGGGCTCCGTGCCTGTGCTGCGGGCCTCATACGGCGGTTCCGCAATACACGGGTCACCATCCGTGTGCATTCTGCATCACGGATGCGGACCCATTCACTTGAATAGGTCTGCAAATCCGGAGATGCGGTGCAGAACGGAAGCACAGAATGGAACCCCACGGAAGCACTATGGAGTACTTCTGTGGTGTTCCGTTCCACAAAAATATAGAACTTGTTCTATCTTTTTGCGGAACGGACGGATTGCAGACCCCATTCAAGTGAATGGGTCTGCGATCCGCATGCAGCTGCCTCATGGTTGGTGCCCGTGCATTGCGGACTGCAATTTGCGGTCCACAGCGCGGGCATGGAGCTCTTATGTTCGTGTGAAAGAGGCCTAACTGCAATCTAAAACTAAAGCACACGCTCCATATGTGCACTTAGTGATGTCACTAAAAGAGCTATGGAAGCCTGCAATTGCCAAACTTCCAAACAGGAAGTCCCTGATGAAGGAAAGCATTCTTTCCGAAATGCGTTTAGCCAATGCAGGCATCTATAGCTCTTTTAGTGATGTCACTAAGCGCAAGCTGTAGATCTAGCTTGTAGTTAGGAGTGCTGCCACCGGCCCCGCCACATGGTGACGTCTTCGCGGTCGCTGCAGGTCCTTTGGCGGGTTTTCTTCAATCAAGATGGGATCAGATTGCCCCTTCCACAATCAAGTGGATGAGCTGAGTATATAGCACACAGAAATTCAGATTCATGGTGAATAAAATTTTTCCTAAACTTTGGATTGAACTCTACTTTTGATGCTTCATACTGTTCCTGATATATATTCCCAAAAAACGCAAATATGGCACATCACATGACCTACATTAGCCAATTAGCTGCAATTCGTTTACCTTTTGATGTCTGTAGGATGTCCTTTACAAAATTCTTCAGTTGTTTTGCCCTTTCATTTGTCCTTTCAGCATCCTTTCCAGTCTGTTCCCCATCTGCAGATACTTTTGCTGCCTGTCATTCATTTAAGAGAAAAGAAAACCAATTGCTGTAATAGGTTTTTCAGTAGCTGCAAAGTGTATTTTAATAGGAATTTCTCAGATGACCTCTCTTTGGATATACACTTTATGTTACAGTGGAAAGAAATCAATACCTTATTGATCATATCAACTGGAAATCAAATATGATGCACAGGTTAACAAATAAATTGCATTAGCTTCCCATTAACTAAATATAGGATGTTTTTATAGACATCTTGAATAAGTGCGCTTGGTAAAAAATAAGAGAAAAAAAATGTAAAGTGAGCCATTGAAAGATTATTTTAAGTACAAAGCAGATTCTGGAAGAGGAAACAGATGGAATTAAGTTTAATTTGTCCATTGATCGAAATCTACCTAACATTGTCTAAAAGCTTTTTCCCTCAGGCATGTTTGCAAGAGCGAGTAGCTTTTCTCAATAAGGCTCTCTCTGGAAACAGTCTCAATCAATATGCGAATTCTGATTTAAACATTTATTCTTCCAATATAAGTCATTGCCTGAAACACAGATATGCAGTTAATTTTCTTTCAGCTTCAGGTATACAAAGATTAAATTAAACTACAATATTTGCCGTAGCTTTACAGTGTTATATTGATGGAAGTTTCTAAATTATAGTTGTGGTATTGAAGGTGGAGTTCTCTTAGACTTTATAAAATGTTGGGTAACATCTATTTTTTCTATTGCATGCTAGCCTTCACTATAATGTTACCCAATAGGAAAATAGGCATTGGTTAAAGAAATGTATCTAAAGGAATACTCTAGCAAAACTGGTAAATCATGTTATGCCCAGTGCAGGGCCTAATGGGATGATAGATGAGACAGGGATTCTCTCTTTGAATCCCTATGTCAGGCAATGCCAAATTTAACTAGAAATAACACTTTGGGGGAAATTTATCATGAGGAAAAGTCTATTTTGTTGGAGTCTGCACTGCTTTAATTTGTGCCAAATTTATCAAATGCTGTATAATGTTTAATAAATTTGGTGTCTGGCAGGCAGGTGCAATTTCCAGCTATGCCGTATCCAGAGAACTCCTGCAGGCTGTTCTCTCCCAGGACATCCTGCCAGATGTCTCCAATGCTGTATGAAACGAGCTTAAAACTTCTCTCTTGAGATGTTACTCCAATTTCTACACCACTCCTTTTATTGGAGAAATATTGGGATATTTTTTGCAACTTTTTAAAATGTCATAGTTGATAAATCTAGTCTATATCAGCCCAACAGACTGACCATGCCCAGTTTCCCATCAATTTTTTAAAACTAGATTGGTTTAAAAATGCTAAATGCTACAAATAAACCCAAACAGTTGCAATACCCTATCATGTGGCTTTTTGAAGATAGAATTTTTCTGTCCGATAATCGCTAAGTTTTTCTGTCCGATAATCGCTAACGAAGTTTTTCTGTCCGATAATCGCTAACGAGCATTCCTATGAACGCTCGTTAGCGATTATCTGGCAGTCTAATACTGCCTCCAATTGCCCGATGAACAAGCAAACGTGGAGGTCATTAGCAAATGAAGGATTTAAGTATGATTTTTTATTTATTTACACTATTTCAGGTTAAATCGAGTCGCTACCAGGAAGCATGAGGAAATTCGGCTTCGCGGCAAATCAAATTTATCCTGAAATTCGGATCGAATTCCACTTCATTGGATTTAATTTGCTCAACTCTAAACATAACATTAGGTAGGTGGTTTAAATGTTATGCCTGTAGTTGTAGTTATGACTACATATAAACAGTAATTACAATTTTAGCAGCTCATGGCTTTCAGCTAACAATGTGCTAAGGGCTTTTATAAGGCCACTTTGACCTATTAAATGAGACACTAATCTAGTAAAATAATGGATTTCTGTTTCAGGTGACCCACCATTAGTTTTACTGTCCAAACTGACCTTTATGGTTCCTGCTTCACCTAATTAATAAGATTAACAGTCAATTTTTGGCTGATGTAAGAAAATATTATTTAAGTATCATCTCTACGAGATAAACTGCCAGAGGCTTTTTCTGACTCACATACAGAAGATGCAGCTAGCGCTATGACAGCTTCTGTTTGCTTATTACATTGCTTCTGCTCCTGTGACTTTTCACTTTGTTTGCTCATTCTTCCCTGAGATGCTGCCTTAAATTGAAAAGTATGCTCAGGATTTAGATGTAGGCAGCAGAGAAGTACACAGGTAGTTAAAAGCTGACTTGAAGCCCAACTTGAAAACTCAGACTAGGTAAAAGTTCAATCTAGTCTCAGATCTCTCCGTATGAAAAACAGTATGCATGCAGGTTGTCAACCTGGACTATTCCTCTGCAAAGTCATTAGCCTGAAGAGCTGCTTTAGCTATCTCTGTGCCTACAGAACTGCCTAAAATCAAAGGTGTTAATTATCTGGCTCCACAAAATGTTTGACTACTTGATCCTGGGCACAGATGAGTCATTTCATACGTGAAGGATCCTTGAAGGCAAGTGGAACGATCATCCGCAGTTTTGTAGAGTAGATTTTAAACTTCACTGTATAGGAGTTGCTGACTAACCTTGTTTTTTTGCATTATAGATTTCATACTCTTAAATGCAGAGGATAGAACTAATTATTGCTACGACTTACAAATGGTTTTCAGTCAATAACTGATTGGTAGAGATGGCCTTGCGGTTTTCCCGGCAGTTGTTTTGCGGCAAACATTGCTTGTTCGCGCTTCGCTAAACAGTCTAACATATGGAGATGTCCGCCAGCGACATATTATTTTGCATTGTGCTAAACTTTGACCCATGACACATCCATCAGGTGGGACAGGACAGCCAATTGAGACGTTTCAGCACATGGACACACACCCTACCCTATAAATAAACCCGATCTGGCAGCCATTTTACATTCTGTTTTTCGCCAGTGTAGGGAGAGGTTGCAGTGTGGAGCAGGGACAGACTGTTAGGGACACTAAATGCTAGCTAATAGGGCCACAAAAGCCCTTTTAAGGACTGGTATAGGTGTGCTATCGATAGGTGTGACATACTGAGGGGTGTGATATATTTATAATATAATTTCTAACATAGGAAGTATATTATAGTGCATTTGTATTGTGCAGCAGTTGTGTGCGGTTCTGCTGCGATACTGCAGCTAGATAGAGGGACAAACGCTATTGGAATAACTAATTGCAACTGGTGCAATATACCTGTTGCCCCCCCCCCCCCCCCAAAAAAAAAAAAATGATTGAGGGGTGTGATATACCTATAATATTCCTTCTAACATAGAAAGTATATTATAGTGCATTTGTATTGTGCAGCAGTTATGTGCGGTTCTGCTGAGATACCGCAGCTAGATAGAGGGACAAATGCTATTGGAATAACTAATTGCAACTGGTGTGATATACCTGTTGCCCCCAAAAAAACAGATTAAGGGGTGCGATATACCTGCTTCCACAAAATACTAATTAAGGGGTTTGATATACATGCTTCCACAAAATATTGATTGAGGGGAGTGATAGACCAGCTTCCACAAAATATTGATTGAGGCCTGCGATACACCAGCTTCCACCAAATATTGATTAAGGGGTTTGATATACCGGCTTCCAGCAAATACTCATTAAGGAGTTCTATGAAAATGACAGGCAGAGGAAGCAGCAGGCCATTCCGCAGGGGTGGTAGGGTTTGAGCAGGTGCAGCAGTCCGGAGCCTAAGTGGGAAGTTGGAGAAGGTGCGTGCGATTACATCAAAGGACGTACCAGAGTTGGTTGAGTGGCTCACTCAGCCTTCCGCTTCTGCACCCTCCTCATCCTCTGTATCTGCACCCTCCTCACTCTCTGCTGTGTACACCCCCAAAGACACCATCACCACCACCATAGCCCCTCCAATTGAGTCAGAGGAATTATTTTCCCATCCATTCCTAGACCTTACTGATGCGCAGGCATTCTTGGCATCGGATCAGGAAGAGGAGGTACCAACGGCCGCCACCCAGCAGTCTGACCACAGTACCCAGATCAGTCCAAGGACGGAGGTCCCCGCTGTTGCTGCCTACTCCGAGAACTCTAATGTCAGTGATGGTGAAGGTGACAATGATGACGTGTTGATGGATGTCATGTGGGTGCCCAAAAAAGAGGAAGAGGAGGAGAGTTCAGAGGGAAAGACGGAGCAGCAGATAGGGGATAGACAGAGGAGAAGCAGGCAGAACTCGCAGTGCACAGGAGGCAAAAAGCAGACTGCAAATGTATCCGGAGCGAGCCATCTACCATGCACGGTCACATCTTCCAGGATGCCGGCACATGGCTCCGCAATTTGGGCTTTTTTTAACGTGTCATCTGCTGACAATAGTGTTGCCATGTGTAGCCTGTGCTGTCAATGCATAAGTCGCGGTAAGCCCAACACTCACCTAGGGACGACCGCCTTAAGAAGGCACCTGGCCTCCCATCAACGAGCCCAGTGGGAGCAACACCATCAGAACAAACAAGGCCACACTCTCGGCGCTCCACGTCCTGCCTCTTCTCCTTCTCCTCTCTCCTCCATTTATCTCCACTCCGCGTTCCACCGTGCCGTTGTTGCATTCATCTGGTTGACCGCTGGCTTGTTGGAACTACTAGCCCACCAACTACTGCCATATAAACTGGTGGACACAGAGTTCTTTGGAAAATTTGTGGCCATTGGCACACCGCAATGCAAGGTTCCCGGAAGGAAATATTTCTCCCAGAAGAGCATCCCAGAGCTATATGGCCCCGTTCAGCGGCAAGTGAATGTATCTCTGGCGCATAGTGTCGGTGCCTAGATACATATGACCACAGACACATGGTCTAGCAAACACGGGCAGGGAAGGTACATAACTTTTACTGCCCACTGGGTGAACCTTCTGACAGCTGTCAAGCATGCAATCCGTGGCACCCGTGTGTTTTTGGTGTTACCGCCACGGATTGCATGCAGGCCTGCCACTTCTTCTTCTCCTTCTCCTACTCCATCCTCCGTCTCATCTTCGGCTGACTCTTTTTTCCACTACAACTGCCTCTTTCGCTGCACCCCCCAAGCTCCCCAGAACCTATTCAACGTGCCAGGTGATATGTTGCCATGCTCTGCTGCGGCTGTTGTGCCTGGAAGAAAAGAGCCTCACCGGTCCTGCACTGCTTTCAGCTCTGCGGTCACAGGCCGATCAGTGGCTAATCCCGCTCAATTTGACAGTTAGTAAAGTGGTGTGCGACAACGTTGCCAATCTGCTGAGCGCGCTGAAACAGGGCAAAATGACACACGTCCAGGACGTCTTGCTGCAGGCCAGAAAAATCTCTGGCCATTTTAGAAGATCTTACACTGCCATGGCTTGCCTTGCTGACGTTCAGCAGCGACACCATCTGCCCGTCAGACGTCTGATTTGTGACAGCCAGACGCACTAGAACTCCTCCTTATCGATGCTTGATAGGCTGCTCCAGCAGCAACATGCCATTAATGACTACCTGTATGAACTCTGCAGCAGGACAGGTTCTGGGAAGCTTGGTCTCTTTTCACCGCACTAGCGGCTGCTCATGCGTGACGCATGCAGACTTCTGCGGCCATTTGATGAGATCACCAAACTGGTCAGTCGCAGCCAGGGCACCATCAGTGACATCGTACCTTATGCCTTTTCTCTAGAGCATGCATTGTGTCGTGTCATTGATCAAGCCGATGAGAAGAAGGAGCTGGAAGATGATGAAGTCGCAATGCTGAATGAATTCCCACGGGGGGCTACTCCATCTGAGACAAGTCAGCAGGAGTCTGAAGAGGTATCAGAGGAGGATGGTGCCTGGGGGGAGCAGGAAGAGGAGGAGCATGAAGACCATGCTTTAAACTTTTCGGGGATCCCTGGTGTTGTCCGTGGCTGTGGGGAGGAGACAGAGGAGGACATTCTCCTGGGCGATGAGCAGGAGCCAGGGCGCTCCACCGCTTCCAATTTAGTGCAAATGGGGGCCTTCATGCTCCAGTGTTTGAAGAGGGACCCCCGTATAGAAAGCATAAAGGGCAAGTACCAGTACTGGGTTGCAACATACTTAGATGCCCGGTACAAACACAAAATGGCTGATATGTTATCAGCATCACAGAGGGCTGTCAGAATGCAGCATTTCCAGGCCTTGATGCGAGATATGCTCCATTCTGCTGTTGCGGGCGCTGGCAGAGAAATTTCCACCCACAGAGAAACAGTTGTGGGTACCAATCCTACCGCACATGCAAGTAGAGGGCGGTTTGAAGATGTGTTGGTCACTTTGTATATGAGATCATTCTTGCAGCCAACCCATAGACAGCTGCCCTGCGGATTCAGCCTCATGGAATGGCTAGACAGACAGGTGTCCGAGTACATTGGGTTAACGGCCGATGTGGACGCTCTGAGAAGCGAGGAACCCCTGGACTACTAAGTGTGCCGGCTGGACCTGTGGCCAGAGCTGGCACAATTTTCCATGGTACTCCTGGCTTGCCTTTCGTCGAGTGTCCTGTCCGAAAAGGACGTTCAGCACAGCACGGGGGATCGTGGCCGATAAGCGCACTTGCCTAGCTCATGACAGTGTGGACTACCTCACATTTCTAAAAATTAATGAGGCATGGATCTTGGAGGAATTCAACACCTGTGACGACCACGTTTAATTGAATTTCCTCATGCCAGCCCACACATATCCGCCACAACCCAGAACAAACAATGGTCCTTGTCTTATTTATATACAGCGCCACAAAAGGCCTTTACTCCACTGGGCTGCAGTAAAATTGATATCCAATAACCATCTAATATACCTTCAGCCACATAATCACTTGATGTTTTCTGCCCGGTGAATGCCTAATGTTTGGGGCCTATAGTCCACTGGCCTGCAGTAAAATTGCTATCCATTGACCGTCTAATATACCTCAAGCCACATAATCATTTGTTCTTTTCTGTACGCTGAATGCATAATTTTTGGGGCCTGTACTCCACTGGCCTGCAGTAAAATTGTTATCAAATGACCATCTAATATACCTCCAGCCACATAATCACTTAATGTTTTCTGTCTGGTGAATGCCTAATGTTTGGGGTCTGTACTCCACTGGCCTGCAGTAAAATTTATATCCAATGACCGTCTAATATACCTCCAGCCACATAATCAATTGTTGTTTTCTGTCCAGTGGGCTACAGTAAAATTATTATTCCGTGACCGCATAATGTACCTCGAGCCACATAATCACAATTTCTTTTATGTCAGGTGAATGCCTAATTTTTAGAGCCCGTACTCCCGTGGCCTAAAACAAAATTTTTCTAGGTTCCAGGAGGGCACATTTTTGAGAATTCTCTTTAAGACGCATAAAAATGGCCCATGATTAAAATACTTTTTAAAAGTAATTTCTGGTGGGAATTTTTGTCATTGATCCCCCTCTAGTATGTCACTGTCCATGTTGTGGGACTATCTGTGCACTTCTAGTAAGTATTTGGTGACTGCAAATATGACCTGAAGGTTTTTCAGGTTCGCCTGCCATTAAAGTGAATGGGGCCCGCCGCGAACTTGCGGTTCGCGAACATTTGATCGCGTTCGCGCATCGTTCTGGCCGATGTTTGTCCATCATTACTGATTGGTAAGGGTTCACAAGTGAGTGCTGTATTCTTTGCTAATTGGTCCCATCTCAGCCACCTTTCTGTTCTTTCTCTGCCTGGATACAGTGGCCAAAAATGGGATGGAGGTTGGAAGACCCTCATTCTGGAGAGTCAAAAGTGGGACCTACAAAGTATTGGCATACCCTAAGGATTATGGTACTAAATATGTAATAACGTATGTAGGGTTCAACTATAGTATATAACTATGTTGGTATAACAAGAAGGGGACTGCCCTGCACATTTAGGTTCATTTACCCCAGAAGTCATAAATCAACAGCACCTTGTGTAGTGTAATCACTGTTCTGTGCCATGTGCCACTTGTGCAGGGCTTGTGGGAATAGGGGCCCACCATGAATCTTGCTCCACCGAGGATTCCCTTGCTCCACTGTGGGCCATTCCAAACCTGATTAAAATAATTTTACCCTATTTGTAATGTGTAGTTGTAAAGAAGAGAGAGACAGATCTGGAAATGAATGACAGATGTATAGATGAGTGTCTATTCCGAACAGGTATATTAAAGTAGCAATGCAAAGCAAACCCTGTGTATACAGAAACCTTGGAAAATATTAGCAGATATCATTTTTTTCAACGCATCAGACATAAAAGTAAGTAAATCACAGAATGTTTGCTGTCATTGCATGTAGCATGAACTCTCAATTGCTTAGTGTTATTTGCTGTATTCTTACCCTGTTCAGTAGCTCATCTATCTCAATGACAAGAGTATCTTGGTTGTTTTGTGCCAGCTGGAGCAGTCTTTCAGGAGCTCGTTGAGGTGACAGTAAATGCTGAAAAGTTATTAAGACACATTTCAGTACTGCAGGCACTTTCAACTGTGTGCACACCGAGCATCTTTATTTCACTGCAATTCATCAATTCCACAATGTTATGACAGCCCTACTATATGTTCATAATAAATGTTTATTTCCTTGCGTGGAAATGCATAGAGCGGTTTCAACATACATTTAGACATCTTGCAATTATCATTAGTCATGTATATCGCAGCAGCTCAAACACATGGGGCTTCGTGGTTGGCTTGTTCAAACTGAGCTGCTGTTTTTCAGACAAGAAAAATTGCTTCCTAAAAAGAGACTTTACGCCCATGACCAAAATGAGAATGAACCAAGTTTATAGTTCCCGGGTCCTGGGGTACCTGAGGGTTGCATATGATTGGTATAATAAAATTCTTCTGGTTTGAATTACCTCTGTGCATTGCCATAATGGGGTTCTTTAGGCCCACTGCAGATAATGATCTTAAAGGTTCACCCTTATCTGTTTAAAAAACGGCCCTTTGTACACTTTAAATAACTGCACAGACAGGACATTTCATCGAAGCCAACTGCTTTCTACTAGAAATAGACTCTAGTGGAAAGCAGTTGTTTCTCCATTCAGCTCAAAATGCTGTGCTGTTGGACTTTTGAGGACCAGTATTGTGTCAGAGCCTGGTCTCGCTAGAGTATCCTCTGGTACTTTGGTGGCTCAGTCTAACCTGTATATGTCGTCATCAGAATTTGAAATGTTTAAATTGAATAAGAGGCTTCATTTTATCATTCTACATTAATGAGGTCAGTCTCCCTGTCACCACTGATAAAATCTATTTCCAAAGAGGAGACCATTTTTCAGCTTTCCAGGTGTGATAAGGTTATAGTGGTAAGGTTATAGTTGCTAGTTCTTGTCCATAGAATTCTATGGAGTAGGCAGGGGGTAGAGGAGGGAGGAGGAGACTAACTATTATGATGTCTTCCATAAAAATCACACAGAGAAGAGCAATCCTGCTTACCTATCTCACTGTAGCACACCGCTAGAAGCAGCATCATCATGGAGGACATTATAAAGAGGTTTTGAACAATGTGACTATGAATCCAAAACTAGAGTGAGACAGAATACTTACTAGAGCCAACACCAACATCTCTGTGTTTGTCTATCTGCCATTTGTCCACTCTGCAACTACTTCTTCCTCACCCCTCCCCTATTAATAGATGCCCATGGGCAACTTTAACTTAATCTCTCAGTGAAGCTAAAAAGCCATTTCCTCTCTGGAATTTATCAGTGATTCAGAGTGAGTGAAGTTCAGGAGATGGACAGGTGTATGCAAAGTTTCTTTATAACTTGTATTATTGTATTATTGATTTATGGAAAGGTGCCAATAAGAATATGCCTAACAAATGATTCTGCTTTACCTGCGGGGCAGTGTACACACAACATCAAGAAGTTGCCTAACAGCAGACTCACTAAGTGACTCTTGGATCTCCAACCGTGAAGTCCTGGCAGCAAGGTTTCTCAAAACTAAGAACAAAGGCTAGCGGCAGTATTTAATAATACATTCATTGACAAAAAATAACACAGTAATTCACCAAGATGAAGTTGTTGGAATCAAATGAAACTTTATATGTGAATATTATGATGATATATGTAAGTACAATATTAGAGCTAAAAGATAGGTTTATCTAGTACCCTGCTGGGCCGCCTCTAGCCTGGGTACAAGATGAGATAAGTTTGGACATGGAGACATACAGTTTTGCCAACAAATATTGCAGCTAGGTCTGTAGATGTAGGTTGCCGCAGTTAACATCCCAACTGGTCACATAAATACTTGATTGGGGATGAATCGGGTGACCAGACAGCAGACCAAAGTGTGAGCGAGCATAATCCTGCTTAAAAATGTCAGTTGTATCTTGGTTTATTTTGGTGCGTAATTTCTTTGTCAATGAGTGAATATGTGATGGCTAACCTTGGGCATGCTCCATTCATTTCTATGAAGTTCTGAGAACAGCCAAGCAATTGTGCATCTTGGGATTTGTTTTACCACAGCTGGAGTGCCAGAGGTTTGCCATCACAGATACATACCATAGACAATTCTGAAAGGTGGATTCTACAATGCTAGGCCATGTTATTGAAGTGTTTAATAATTATTATTATCATTATTATTATTATTATTTTATTGGAGTGGTTTGGTTGGGGAAACATTAGGAGAGACATTTTCTTCCTGCTGGAGAGCTTCTTTAATCATTTTTGTCAAGCGTAGATACATTTTTAATATATCAAAACTTTTTGAAACAAGATTTGCACATTTCATTAGCTCTTCCATGATAAATAGCTTTTGACGATCATCTATCCTCCTGGTGTCATTTATGCTTTTAAAATCCATTTATAGAGGAAGGGAACTGACCTAGTGTGATAAATTGTTTCACCCAGGGGACAAGTGCCTTAATGCCAGATTGTAATCTTGATTGCACACACAGCTTCATGTCATTAGTACCCATACTTGGCTCAGTAGTTTAGTAGATATTTGTTTGTGGTTCAGTACAAGTTACTGCTGTCAGCAAGATATTATGCCAAAGAGATGTAGTCACAATCATATGAGCTAGGAATCAGTAGGAGAGTGCTGAATCAATAGACTGTTATCAGCACCAAGGAAATAAAGGCAATTAGCAAACAGTAGAAATGCGTAGCATAAAAGTTAAATTTAAACAGATTTTTTTGCTTTTGTTTAAAATTTGTATGAAAATATGTTAATAGTGGCAAAAGTAGCAAAAGGAAGAATCATAGTAATGCAGAGTTGAATGCATTTTTATTATGTTAAGGTTACTAGATTATTAAGGTTATTAGATAGTGTTTATTGCATTAAAAGGGTTTTCCAAGTTGTGGATATTGATGATCTGTCCTCAGGATATTTCCATATTTAATGCCTCGAGCGGTGTGATGGCAAATATTGTGAAAAGAGATTGGGAAGTTTTTACAAAGGGGAGCACCAACAGTTTTTTCATGCACCTCCTGTTATGTCATACAGGAGGGGTGTGAATTTAAGGGACTTCGTAAAATCTGATTTAGTTACAAAGAAGAAAGAGACACAGACATATCTGTCTCTCCCATAGATTGATAATTGTCCTTGATTGGTGTGTTGCAATTATGGCAATATGACCCATCATCAATGATAATACATTCACTCAATGCTTATATGGGGAAATTATATTGTATAAGGGAGAGATATACACCTGTCGGTCGAGTTTTGTGATATATACATGTATGCTTCCATGACTATGTAGTTTGATATATTTTGGAAAGACAAGAATGGAGGTTAGAGAAAGAATTAATAAACATAAAAGTACAATTGTTGAAGAGATGGTGGAATTACCGGTAGCAAAACATTTTATAGAGATGGGTCAGTCTGTTAATCAGAAAATCTAGAGGAGAGGTGGAAACCAAAAGGGGTTATTGAGTAGAAAAGAAGTGAAATGTATTTTCACTTTGCAGTCACTTCAGCCACAAGGATTGAATATTGAATTTAGTGTGAGTAATATGTAATTAATCAAGTAGTGGGCTCAGCATGATGTAGGTCTTCCATATGTTCATATATGCAAATATAAAATAATTTATTTCTTATGTTGTTTAATGACATGTTTTTAATATTTTTTGGAGAATATTGGATAAACTTTTAATTGAATATTTTTTAAATGCTTCAATTAGATAAGAATGGATGGCTTGGTTCCCACTGATGGATATCTGCAGAAATGTTTAGATGTGGACTGAATTGAATGTATTCAATTGTCCTTTAGTGATAACCATATAAGAGGAGGATTAAAATTGTTATTCAGCAGCTAATGAGTGAATCAGCATTATTATTTGAGACATGCAAGTGAGGGTTACAGGTATTTGCTCACGTATTAAGCTCCCCATGTGGCATGTCAAACCGCTGCATGTCCTGATCAGCTGAGTACATTGGTAGGGATGGCACTGCTCCGCCCTGTTTTTAATAGCATCGGTATGCTCATGCAAGCAGTGTTTGGCTGAGAAGGGCTTTTGATTTGATGGAAAAGGTTTGGCCTTATGTATCCAGTTGGGTTTTTATCACCACGCAAACACAACTCAATCGCATCAATCGCCTTAGTTGGCAGTTGATGGTAGGTCAGGGGATCCTATGGCTCCCATCCCCACTGTTCACTCTCATAGGCCTCATGCCTCTAGACCTGATGCCTATTGGAGGAGGGTTCTATGACATCATCATGACAAAGAAAACTCAGGCCTCGGGAAGTGGGGAAGGGGGCATTATAAATACCAGAGGCACTACCGAGGGGAAATAATAAATACTGGGTGCATTAAATGCTGGGGAAACTACTAAGTTATTATAAATACTGGGGCACGACAAGGCAGCAATTATAAATACTGGAAGCACTATTGGGGGGCATTAAACATATTGGGGCATGGTGCATGCTAAAAATTGGGGGCACCACAGGGGGCCATTATAAATACTGGTAACAAGAAAAGAGGGTGATTATAAATATTGGTGGCACTACAAGTGGGCCATTATAAATATTGGTGACAATACAAGGGGGCATTATAACTTAATTATCACTACTTGGGCACTGTGGGACATTATTACTACTGGGGGTATTATAGGTAGTATTATTATTGAGCACAATATGGAGGCCTTTGCTACTACTAGGGAGTATTATCACTATTAGGGACACAGTAAGGGGCACTATTACTAATTAGGAAAATGACTACTATTGGTTGGACTTTTGGGAACACTTTTGGTAGTATCTGTATGGCACTGTTATTTTATAAGTATAATATTTGGGGTATTGGGGAGTATAAAGGACACAGTATTGGGTATAGCAGCAGGATAATAATTTTGGGGCACTAGGAGGGTGAGGATGATAGTAAAGCAAGGTATCTAAACGTAAGATGTGTGGCAAACCCTGGCGGTCCGATGTGTATGGAGGAGATGAGGAAGGAGAACTTCTAAATCAGAGGAGACATCATTGTATGTAGTAGAGGAATGCAGTACTGCATGCAATGTCCAATTAAAATATGCCTTTAGCAGTAGGGCTCATTTAGCTGGAGTAGCTGGAGGGGTGGGTTTGAGAACTTTGCATGGAGGTGGGGGGGCATTTTAATTGTCTCACCACAGTTGACAGAACAACTTTTAACTGTATCTGCATCCTAATCACACAGTGATTAGAGATGAGTGAATCGAATCAGACAAAGTGGAATTCGATCCGAATTTCAGGAAAAATTAGATTTGCAACGAATGCGAATTTCCTCGCGCTACGTGGTAACGAATCACAATTTTTCCTAAAATGGCGGATACAATGGCAGCTACACGTGTGAGGACATGGGGCAAGGAACTCTGGAAAGGCGGGCTGACCCATAATGCCATGCATACAGCCAATCAGCAGCCAGCTAGCCCTGTGATGTCACAGCCCTAAAAATATGGTGGCCATCTTAGAGTCAGACATTTTCCATGGTTTTGAGGGCAGGGTCCGATGTGAGAAGGCGCTAGGGTCAGCAATAGGAAAAATGTCATTGTGAAAAAAAGATTTATAAGTGTAGGGAAAGGATAGGGAGGAATCATTTCACAGCATCTTAGTGCAGGGAGAGAAGTCAGAAGGCACTAGGAACAGTGATAGAAAAACCTCATTGTGAAAAAAAAAAGCGATTTACAAGTGCAGGTAAACATTATTTGGGGATCCAAATAGTCATTATACAGCTCTGGCATTCCAGCAATTTGTTCTTGTTATTGGGGTGCAAGTGATATGTTGAAAAGCCTTTAGTGGCTTATAACTGTGGAAAAAGAAAAATATATACACATTTCACTTCTGCAGTTATTTGTGTTGAAAGAGTTTAATGGCCTATTTCAGTACAAAAAGTAAAAATATATACACATTTTGCTTCGACAGTTATATGTTGTGAAAGCGTTCAGTGTCCTATTTCAGTACAAAAAGGAAAAAAATATATGCACTTCACTGTTGCATTTATTTGTGGTGAAAGTTTAGTAGCTTATTTCAGTACAAAAAGGAAAAATATATAAGCATTTCACTTCTGCAGTTATATGTGGTGAAAGCGTTCAGTGTCCTATTTCAGTACACAAAGAAAAAAAATATATGCACTTCACTGTTGCATTTATTTGTGGTGAAAGAGTTTAGTGAACTATTTCAGTACAAAACAAAAAATGTATATTTAAACGACAGGCACTCATGATCTGAAACCACCCAGAGATGTCTTAAAAAGGTTAGTATTTATTGACAGATTAATACGTTAAAAAAAAAAGTTTTAAAATAAAATTAAAATAAACACATAAAAGGAGATAAAATAGTAATAACACTTTCCAAAGCCAATCACATACAGTGTTGTGTGCATGGGCAGCAGATCGATGGAATCAAGTGGATGACTACCGTCCCTGCAGTTCACACCACCCTCTGCATATATTCACCAAAGCAACATAAACAACAGTAAATTGAGTCTTAGTGAATTGCACTTGCCTGACCTCCAAAAACTCAAAACTATTAAATGTGTCCTCATATGTGAGATGTTGCAGATATTCAATAGTTAAAACAGCATTTAACCACATTGTAATAGGCAATTGAAAAAGCGCGACAATAGTCCTATTTGATCCTTCTTGATCCACGAGGACTGTAACAGAACATCAGTATACCTCCTGGAATCGTGGATCAAGAAGGATCAAATAGGACTATTGTCGCGCTTTTTCAATTGCCTATTACAATGTGGTTAAATGCTGTTTTAACTATTGAATATCTGCAACCTCTCACATAAGAGGACACATTTTATAGTTTTGAGTTTTTGGAGGTCAAGCAAGTGCAATTCACTAAGACTCAATTTACTGTTGTTTATGTTGCTTTGGTGGATATATGCAGCTGGTGGTGTGAACTGCAGGGACGGTAGTCATTCACTTGGTTCCATCGGTTGGTGTCTGCTGCCCATGCACTGCACACAACACTGTATGTGATTGGCTTTGGAAAGTGTTATTATTACGATTTTATAACTTTTTATGCGTTTATTTTAATTAATTTTTTTAAACTTGTTTTTTAAAAACTTATTAACCGGTCAATAAATACTAACCTTTTTAAGACATTTCTGTTTAAATTCTTTTTTTATTCAAATTTTTAAGGATCAAAAAAGTAATTCTGTTTTACAATAAAATGATAATGAAAGTCTACATCATAAACATAAATAAGATCGGTCTACATAGCATTAAATATCATGACATGTATTACAATGGGATTGTACAACAATCAAGTATTAATGTAAGAAAGAAAATTTCTAGTTCGCAAAAGTTATTGAACCTATAACCATTGACGCTGGGGTGACAGGCAATCAAATATCAAGTTAGGACCGAAGTCTTTATTGACAACATGAATTGTGTTTGCCATTTGTTATGTACCTTTATCACTACAGTGTCCTTAATACTTTGGAGTTTAACCAACTTCTAAATTACTGTCACTACCAGAGCTTTGGGACGTTCTCACAGCTCTGTTTCTCCACCCCTGTGATGATGTCACTACTAGAGCTGGGAGGAGTTCTCACTGCTCTGTTTACTTTTGGTTTCCTTCCTCCCAGCTGTTCCTCATGCGTTTGATTTCCCTCTCTTTATATCACCCCTCCTCCTATTGTAGGGCGTGGATTATAGTTCTCATTTCAGTTGTAGCTCTTGCTTTAGTATCTTCACTTGTAGCTATCAGTTCACTAGACCTGTGTTCTGCTGCAGCAAGCACTCCGGATATTGCCAGCTGTCCTTGGATCCGTCTTCTCTGCGGCTGCAACACCTTCAGCTAAGTGTACAGACATTATTGTGCACCTGATTATTTTCTGACTGGATCTGAGGTGGCCACGGTTCCCTCCATATACTGAGTAGGGCACCGGTGGCCGTGCCCCTTCCACTATTGTAGGGGTTACAGTGGTCATCAGTCTTAGGCACGTGGGCATGCCTCGTTCCGCCATTTGGATCCGGGCATGTGCTTTAGCAGAATAGGGAGAGCTTTGAGGGTCTGACAGGGGTCACCCTTTATCCTCCCTAGTTTGGGTCCGGTCAGTAGCTCTTTTACTGTGTATACTATTGTTGCTCACATACAGCCGTGACAATTACTGAGTGTGGCAAACCTAGTCGAGTCATCCCAGCTATATCTCAAAGAGAACAGTAACTTTGGGGGGGAGAACAATTTAACAGGAGAAACATGGGGAAGGGGGTGGGAGGGGAGGGAGTCAGGTTTAATCTAACCTTATGAGTACAGGGTCAGGATGATGAAGCTGATTAATTTAAGATGTTCTGTTATGGCATCTTTTTCTAAAAGTTTGATCCAAGGGTCCCAAGTTTGATGGTATTTTGGCTTATCATCTCTAATTAATCTTAGTTTCTCGTAATTATGTAGGGTATGCATCTCCTTCAGCCACTCTGAGATGGATGGGGGTTCTTTTTCCCTCCATAGTTTAGGGACAAGTAGCTTGGCTACGTTTAACATATGTAGTGTTAAAGGGTGTCTGATAGTAGAAGTTTGTATATCAAATATACTAAATAGAATCAGGTTTGGGGGTATTTTAGCTGTCGTGTTAAAAGTTTTATTGATTATCATTGTAATGGATTTCCAAAAGGTTTCTAGTTTTTTGCAGTGAACCCAGATATGGGATATGGTACCCTTTTCCGCTTCACATCTCCAACACAACGGGGATATGTCTGGGAGCATACGATTAAGTATAATAGGGGTTCTGTACCAGCGTGAGACTATTTTGAAGTGAGTTTCTTGTATTTTGGGGCTAATTGATTTAGATCTTGTATTTGCAATGATGTCTTTTATCTCGGAGCTATTGAAATCCCTACCTAGTTCTGCTGTCCATTTTTCAAGGTACGAGGGGGGGGGGAGGTGGGATTGTTGATAATGTTATAGATAGAGGAGATAGCTTTTTTAACCGGGGTATTTGTTCTGATGCATTTTTGTATAGGCGTTAAGGGGTTGGCAGAAGAGTTATAAATTTCTGATTTCATTATATAGTCTTTAAGCAGCGAATAATGCCAGAAGGAAAGATCTAATTCTGAAAAGTATCCGTTAAGATCTATATATGAGATGAAGACATTGTCATGTACTAAATTCCTTATCGGTGCAAGAAATAATTCATCCACCTTCATTATCTTATTTTTTTGATCTTTGAGATGGGGAGGGATCAATGTTCCCACCGGGGTCACTGCCATATTAGAAGTCAGAAATTGTGTTTTTTTATTAGTTTTATGCCAGATTTTTAAGGAAAAACTAGTCAGAGGGTCTCCTGTTTTTTTAGTTTTGTGAGGGTAAAGGTTATCTACTGTTTTCCACAATAGCAAGCGGTGTTCAGGGAGCAGCAACTCTCTTTCTATATCTATCCATCTCTTTCTGGAAGGCTTAATAAACCACTCCATTAACTTAGCTATGTGTATAGACTGGTGGTATTTTAGGAAATCAGGTACCCCCAGACCACTGCTCGCCTTAGCCATAGAAACGGCACTATATTGTATCCTATTGCTGTTTGATCTCCAAATAAATTTTAAAATCGTCTTCCTAAGAGTGTTGTAGAAATATTTAGGAATGTCAATAGGCAAAGCCTGTAAAATATATAAAACTTTGGGAAGTATCATTTTTAATGGCATTTATGCGCCCAAACCAGGATACGTACAGTGTCTCCCAGTCTTTGAAGGCTGATTCTACCTTAGTTAGAAGAGGAAGGAAGTTCAATGTATATAATTCCCGGAAGTTCCTGCTAATGTTGATGCCTAAATATTTAAAGGAAGTGTTAGATGGTTTTAAGGAGGTAGTAGAAATGATCTCTTGCCATACTAATTGGGGCGTGGTGACATTATATACTTCAGATTTATGAAAATTAATCTACAAATAAGAAATAGAGCTAAAATCTTCCAATTCTTTCAAAAGTGTGGGAATCCCTTGTAGGGGATTAGTTATCATGAATAAGGTGTCGTCGGCATATGCCGCTACCTTGTGTTGTTCCCTAGATGTGGTGATGCCTTGGATATGAGGGTTGGATCTTATCTTGATTAGTAATGGTTCCAAAGATAGGATAAACAGAATGGGTGACAAAGGGCACCCCTGCCGTGTGCCATTTGAGATTTGGAAGGCGGTTGACAATGAGTCATTTACCCTAACAGCAGCTGATGGAAAGGTATACATGGCTAAAATTTTGGATACAAATGTTTGGGGAAATTCAAAAGCATTTAGGACCTCTTCTAAATAAGACCAATTAAGCCTGTCGAACGCTTTCTCTGCGTCTGTTGCTACAAACATGAGGGGTATGTTCTTTGTCTGAGCTAATTGTATAGCATGAAGTATTCTGTATATATTATCTTTAGTTTCCCTACCTTCGGTAAAACCGACTTGATCATTATGGATGATATTTGGGATCATATTCTTAAGTCTATTCGCTAGGGCTTTAGCATAAATTTTAATATCCACATTTAAAAGGAAAATTGGTCTGTAGTTTGAACATAATGTTGTGTCTTTGTCTTCTTTGGGTATTAATGTGATATGGGCGTTGAGGGATTCTGGACGGAATGAGTCATTTATTGCTATATTATTAAAATAGTGCACATGTGGGGAATTAAAGACAATTGGAACTTTTTATAATAACTTGCCGTCAGACCATCTGGGCCAGGGCTTTTACAGTTGGGAAGAGATTTTAGAACCGACTCTATCTCAGTTTGTGAGAAGGGGGTTAGTAGTTTTGATTGCTGGTCTGTGGTCAATTTGGGTATTTCTATTGAGTTTAGAAACTCTCTAATTTTGGTTTTCATTTCTACTTGGTCAGGGGTGTATTTATTTATATTGTACAGTTTTTCGTAAAAGGATCTGAACGCATTCGTAATACTCGTTGAGGTGTTACATAGAGAGTTGGTCTGGTCTCTGATTTTAGTTATGTATGACCTATTCCTTTGTTTCTGTAGAATTCTAGCTAGTCTTTTGTTGCAACCATTGTCCTCTAAATATTTTTTATATCTAATAATATATAAATATTTTTGATTCTTCCTTTCCATTAACTCCAGGAGTTTGGATCGCAAAATTGTGAGATCTTTTATTACCTTTTTCTCCAGTGATAATTTGTGGACTGTTTCCAGTCGTTTTATTTGGGAAAGGATGTCATTAATTTCTTTCTCTCTAAGTTTGTTTTTGTATGAGCCTCACCTAATCAATCTACCCCTGATCACTGCCTTGTGTGTTTCCCATTCAAGAGAAGTGCAGGTTCTCCCCTGTAGATTATCAGTAAAAAACGATTGTATGTCTGACATGATTGCTGCTGAATCTTTGGGATCTGTCAGTAAGCTCTCATTGAGCGACCAATTAAATGAGCTATTCTTAGTATCTCCAGGAGAGAGCTGCACTAATAATGGGGCGTGGTCTGATAAGTGGAAAGATTTGTATTCAGCTTTTTTCAGGATTTGTAAATCTCTATTATGCATAAAGAAGTAATCTAATCTTGAGTAAAGATTGTAAGTAGAGGAGTAGAACGAGAAATCTTTGCAGCTTGGGTTCAACATTCTCCAGACATCAACTAAACCATGGTTATGGAGTTTTTTCTTCAAGGCTTTAAGGTCACGGTACGCTATTCTAGCTTTGCCTACAGATGTGTCTATGGTTGGTTCCAGAGGGGTATTCAAGTCACCTCCCAGGACCAAAACACCCTCAACAAATGAGTCTAACTTGTTCAGGACATGTTTGAGAAAACGATGCTGTAGCGTGTTAGGTGAATAGAAGTTGGCAAATGTGTATATCTTTCCATATAATAGGCCTTTGACAAATATATATCTGCCCTCCCTATCACACAGTGTGTCCATGTGTTGGAAACCCATTTTTCTGTGAAACACGATAGAGACTCCTTTTCTTTTAGATAGAGGCGTGGTTGAGTTATACCAATGGCAGTATTGAAATGTTTTGGAGAATGGGGTCAATGTTTTTTTAAAGTGAGTTTCTTGGAAAAAGATCACGTCCACCTTTTCTTTCCTCATATATGTTAAGATCTTGGACCTTTTCTTAGGATCATTGAGACCGTTAACATTATAAGAGGCGCAGATAAAATCAGCCATAATTGTGACGTATTTTAGGATATGTCCTGACCTGGTATAAATCTGATTCCCTGAAAATTAACTTGGGGAGGGGGGATAAAGTTGAAAGGAGAAGAAATTTAGCAACAATTGGGTAGTACATATTCAAATTGAATATCTTTAAGACATTCAATTTGAATATGTACTACCCAATTTTCAAGAGATTTCTGGGTGGTTTCAGATGGTGAGTGCCTGTCGTTTCAATATACGTTTCTTTACTCAACTTTTGACTGGGTGAGTCAACACGATAAGAGCACCGTACCTTTACCTATAGACAGGTGAGCCTCTATATTGTTGTTCTATTTACCAGCACAAAACAAAAAATATAGACGCATTTCACTTCTGCAGTTATTATTATTTCAATACAAAAACAAAATATATTTAGAATTCCCTTTTGCAGTTATATGTGGTAAAACCTTTAGTGACGTATTTCAGTAGAAAAACAAAATATATTCAGCGTTCAGCGCTGCAGTTATATGTAGTGTTGATCAAGCATGCTCCACCAAACAGCGGTTCGGCTTGAGCATCTCAATGCTTGGCACATGGCGGTATTCAGCCAAATACCGCATGTGCTTGAGCGCAATGCTCGAGTCTTCTACCAGCACGTTTCTTGGCTGCTACGCAGCCAAAAAAGGTGCTGGTGGGTACTGCCCTCACTGTAATGCCGTAGCCATGTTGGTTTCTGGCATTACAGTGATTGACTGACCGAAACGCGTCATCGGGTGCTATATAGCACCCGATGACGCGTGTTCGGCTCAGTCTTAGTCAGGGAGAGCTGTGCTCAGGAAGGGACAGACAGTGTAGGGAGTGATATAGAAATATTTTTATTAGAAAAACTTTTCAGACCCAAAAGTCATTTTAAGGACTATTGTTGTGTGTGGCAGCAGCAATATCTATATTTAGCGCAAACTGCGCTAAATAGCTAAAACTTTATAGACCCAAAAGTCCTTTTAAGCATGCAATAGTTAGGCCGCTGCAGACAGCGACATTAGCTGCGCCACATCTCCAGTGTAAAGTGTGCGCATCCCAAAAATATCTTTGACATCCAGTGTACTTTTCCCGTAGACGGTGTCCGCTGCGGACAGTGACATTAGCTGTGCCACATCTCCTGTGTAAAGTGTGTGCATCCCAAAAATATCTGTGACATCCAGTGAATTTTTTACGTAGACGGTGTCGACTGTGGACAGTGACATTACCAGCACCACATCTGCAATGTAACGTGTGCACTGAAAAAATGTATCTGTGACATCCAGTGTACTTTTTCAATAGACGGTGTCCACTTCTGACAGTGACATTTCCAGTGCCACATCTGCAGTGTAACGTGTGCGCATCCAAAAAATATCTGTGACAACCAGTGTACTTTTTCCGTAGACGCTGCGGACAGTGAAATTACCGGTGGTACCTCTCCTGTATAACGTTTCCTCATCTCAAATACCTGTACCATTCCCTGTAATTTTTTATTAGCCGTTGGTGACAGCATTGACATTATATGCGGGATATCTCCTGTGTGACGTTTCCACGTCCCAAATAACTTTTAAAATTTGTTTGCGCATACACTTCCAAATCCTACTCTACTGTACGCGTGATATACTTTCAAGCATATATAACATTTAATATGAAGAAGGCGAGCAGGAAGGGATGGGGAAGTGGCCATGATGCTGATGGTGCACGCAGAGGCCTTGGCCCTGGGTGCGGTGAAACTGTTGCTGCTGCCAGAGCACAAGAAAAACAATCATCCATGATACCTAGTTTCATGTCTCAGTTTGCAGGGCGGCGCAGGACACCACTCTTGAAGTCAGACCAGGTGGTCAGTTGGATTGCAGCAGATAATGCTTCCAATTGGTTAAGCACCACCCTGTCTTCTAAGTCCAGTCTCAGTAGCCAGAAGTCTGGTCCACACAATCCTCACCCTGATCCTCCTACCAACCACCATAGAGAGTCTGGACAAACAAGGGATCCCACACTTGGATATTCCGAGGAGCTCTTTTCAGCACCATTCCTTGATTTGGCCCTCTCGCTAGCACGCTTGAAGAGGGACAGATCTTGTGCCCTGATTCCCAAACGCTTGAGCATCCACAGTCACAAGAAGATGATGGTGTGGAAAGGCAATTACTGTTTAATGAGGTAGATGATGATGAGACACAGTTGCCAATAAATCAACGGCAATTACTGTCTCAAGAGGTTGATGAAGAGGATGAAACACAGTTGTCAATCACTGAGGTTTTGGTTAGGTTAACAAGTCAGGAGGATGAGCAGAGTGAGGAAATGGAAGAGTAGGTGGTGGCCGATGAAGTCACTGACCCAACCTGGGAAGGTGGAAAGCCGAGTGAGGGCAGCATTACAGAGGGGGAGGAATCTGCTGCAACGCAACAGGCTAGAAGAGGCAGTGGGGTGGCAAAAGGGAGAAGGTGGCCCACACTAAACAGGCCTGCAACTGTTCCACGGAGCACCCCTTTGCGGAAATCTCCTTTGCCAAGGGGAAGGTGTTCCGCAGTGTGGCGCTTTTTTGAGGAAAGTGCGGACGATAAAAGAATAGCAGTTTGCAACTGGTGCCATACCAAAATGAGCCAGGGCGTGAACCAAAGCAACCTCACCACCACCAGCATGGCATCCAAGCACCATAATAAGTGGGACGAACGCCTGGGTCCACAATCTGTGTCTGTGGGTCACACCACTGCCTCCTCTTCCCCTGTGTTATGTCCTGGCCAATTCCCTGTCGAAGGCGTAGGCCTGGAAGGCTCCCGCCCTGCACCTGGACCTTCACAAGCACCATCATCGACCACATTCTGTTCCGTGTCCCAGCGCAGCGTGCAAATATCCTTACTCCAGCCAGGCCTTTGAACACAAGTGCAAATACCCAGCCACCCACCCACAGGTAATAGCACTAAATGCACAGCTTTTAAAATTACTGGCCCTGGAAATGTTGCCATTTAGGCTTCTGGACACTGAGGCGTTCCGCAGCCTGATGTTGGCGGCTGTCCTCCGTTACGCAGTCCCCAGCCGCCACTATTTTTCAAGGTGTGCCGTTGTCTTACACCAACATGGGTCCCTTAACATCACATATGCCCTAACCAACGCAGTTACTGGGAAGGTCCACTTAACTATGGACACATTGGCAAGTGCATTTGGCCAGGGACACTACATTTCCCTGACGGCACACTGGGTGAATGTTGTGGAGGCCGGGAGAGAGTCATACCCTGGGATGGCACAGGTGCTAACGATGCCAAGGATAGCGAGCCCTATGTTGATCAGGGTTCCCGTCAGCACCTACATTAGTGGCTCTAACCCCAACCTCTCCTCCTCCGCCTCCTCCACTTCCACCTCTGAATTATCCACGTGCAGCACCAGTCAGCCATCAGTCGGTAGCTTAAAGCAGTGTAGCACTGCAGTGGGGAAGCGGCAACAGGCCGAGCTGAAGCTAATATGCTTAGGGGGCAAACAGCACAACACCGCAGAGCTGTGGCAGGGGATAAGAGACAAAACTGTCACGTGGCTCTAGTTACTCAACCTAGAACCAGGAATGGTTGTGTCTGATAATGGCAGTAACTTGGTGGCGGCTTTGGAGCTCGGCAAGCTCACACACATCCCATGCCTAGTTCCCATCTTAAACTTAGTGGTTCAGCGGATTCTCAAAACCTTCCCCAATTTGCTGAGCTACTGGTGAAGGTGTGAAGCGTGTGTGCACATTTCCGCAAGTCATCGACAGCTTCAGCCAGTCTGTCAACGCTGCAGCAGCGCTGGAAATTGCCAGCTCACCGGCTGTTGTGCTACGTGAGAACGCGCTGGAACTCGACGCTCCACATGTTGGCCAGGCTTTGTGAGCAGCAGAGGGCAGTAGTGGAAAACCAGCTGCAACATGGTCATCGCCTTTCCAGTCAGCTTCCGCTATTTACAAGCGAGGAGTGGGCATGGATGTCTGACCTCTGTGAGGTTTTAAGAAACTTTGAGGAATAAACACAGATGTTGACCGGCGATAACGCTATTATCAGCGTAACCATCCCACTTCTGCGTCTACTGAAACGCTCGCTGCTCACAATTAAGGACGTCACTTTGCATGTGGAAATGAGGAAAGAAGACATTACACAGGGTGATAGCCAGACCACCCTCAGTTCGTCTTCTCAGCGCGAATTGGGCGATGAAGAGGAGGAGGAGCAGGAGACGGTTGCCTTAGCTACAGAGGGTAATACCCATGGAAGTTTAATTCCATCTGGATGGGCAGAAGAGGAGGAAGAGGATGAGGAAATTGAGTCATCCTCCTGATGACGACAGCGAAGTCTTGCCTGTTGGTACTCTGGCACACATGGCTGACTTCATGTTAGGCTGCCTTTCCTGCGACCCGCGCGTTATACGCATTTTAGACAACACAGATTACTGGTTGCTCACCTTTATCGACCCCTGCTACAAAGAGAACTTCTCATCTCTCATTCCTCTGGTGGAGAGGACGAGAAAAATGGTGCAATACCAGAAGGTCATTGTTGAAAAGATTTGTGGCAAACTAGTTCCCCTTCCATGCCATGTATGCCAGTTCTAAAAAAGGGGGGCATGGCATGGGCTGGAAAGTGGGCAGGCTGGCAGACCCATCTAATTTTATGGTGTAGAAAATTATCTAACTCTACGCCAGCAAGGGAGCTGGCATAGATTTAAGTCTGTTGTATGCTGGCTGGAGATACGCCTAAGTTATGTAGGGACCGGCGCCTCTACGTAACTTAGGCTCATCAAGCACGAGCGCAGCGGGATTAAGACAGGTGTCTAAAACACTGGTCTTAATAAATTATCCCAATAGTGTCTACAGAGCCTGTACATCTACTTTACAATGCAAGAGTACAGCCTTCATGAACCGCCATTCAAGCTCTGACCTCATGTGATGGAGCATACAACAATTTACTTTCTGCTTTTCGTTACTTTTTATGTCTCTATATGAAATTGGGTACAATTAAATATGACGGTGGAGTTGAGGACTCATGCACCTCTATGAAAGCTCTATTAAGGCTCTGTACAATACAGAGCTATAATATGGATGTGTTGTTGAACACTGACACTTCCACAATTTTTATGGCAGTTTTCACAAATAACTCTGATTATTCTTTGTGTTGGACAGTTTTTCCCCCCTAGTTTAACGCCTTACACTATTAACCTTCAGTGCCTATAAGAATGTTTATCCAGTAAAATAACTAAAGTTTGATTATTTACCAACACAAATAATAAAAAAAAAAAGAAAAATCTAATAAATTAAACAAAATGTCCACCCTGTCTTTCTGATTGCTTTCCTGCGGAGTTCAATTGCTTACTGATGCTGCCTTCAACATATCTATTTGTCTTTAGAATCAGTCAGGCCAAATTTACATCCTCCACTCACCTGATAGTCCTCTCTTACTAAAGGCCCCATTTAAATGAATAGATAATCGGTAAATCGTGAAATTGAGCAAAATTTATTGATTATTGAGTTATGTAAAAGAAACAATCGTTTAGTTTAGCATTCTTGTGATCGCTGATGTAGACATCTAAATCATCGTTCATCGTACAGAATTCCACAGGTATCGTTTACAACACAGATGATTTCACAGTGGGTGGAAATGTCTGACAGACGATGTATGACACGAATAACAACTTCTTTGTCGCTCAATTGAATTAATTATCTTATCATGTAAAGGGACCTTTACATTAGGAAACAACCAACTAATTCAAGGCACTGAAAGACGCTGATAGATTTTCCAGCTGTTTTTTAACCATAAGGTAATTCACAGTAAATTTAATTTATCATAAAAAGAATATGAATGAAAAATTTTAAAAAAATTATAAATTAATTAAAGTCCTTTTTGTGTGTCTTGGCATGATACTATATTCTGGTTACAAGCAGCATCCAAACTACTGACAAAAATCACAATGTCTTTTAATCAGCCTTCATCATTTGCATGTTTAAGTAAGGAACTAGCACATTTACCTTTAATTCTTGAGTCTCATTTTCAATGCTAAACAGCATTCTGTATGGTGGAGGCAGTGGGCCAGAAAGATTGACGCTCATGACCATCTGGTTCAGCTGATCCAAGTCATCAAGAAGGAGGCCTGTACATTCATCATCGCAAACTGTGAAGAGGGCAGCATAGAATATTTATCTCTAATAAACATCGAAGGCAGATGTTCAATATTTTTGTACTATAGTAAGAAGTACAAAGATAAAGACAGGCCGTGAATGTTGATGATGCTAATCCCATAATTAGCTCCTCCATGTTTGAATAGAGAAGCAGAGGTGCTATGGAAAGAGCTAAACAACCAAAAATGAATTTGCTTGTAAAAATGTAAAAGCATTTAAGGTGCACCCACAGTGAAAGGTTCCACCTGGAAATGTACCAAACATATTCTAATTTACCATGTTACTCATGATTTACATAAATGATGAATTGAGCTCATGCAAAATGTATAAATATGCTGTGTCTACATGAACAGCAGCTATTTGTCAAAATATTAGGTTTTGTATGGAGGTTGAGGAGGCTGAAATAATTTCACTACTTGCCTGGAAGGTTTAATAATTACAAGACTTTTGAGTTCATTTAAAGGGGTTGTCCAGGAAGGGAAAGATTCTTTAGAAAGCACTCAAAGTGGGATAAAAGAAACAAATTAAAGGATACTCAACCTCAATTATGCCTCGCTGAACCCGTTCTGCGGTTTTCTGGGTACCTACTAGTGTGTACTTCCTGGTCCCATATAGCAGGTGACTTAAGATGACCACTCACCCAATCACTGAGGACAGGGACCACAAAGCACAGACCACCAGGGGGCCTGGTAAGCATCAGAACTGGAGCTACAGGCATTGGTAAGGAATGGATAACTTTGCATTTTTTTTTATCCCACTTTGAGGGCTTTATAAAGATTTTTACACCCTTCTCTTGTGATAAAATATCCCCTACTTGTTTTTAGATGTATGTGGTCTAGCTGGACAATGGTGTTCACCACTAGGCCCCATTGACTGTAATGAGATCTGGCCAAAACCCTGCACTCATGTTGGAAAGTGTCTAGATCCCTCCCAGATCCCATTATAGTCAAAGGGCTCTGGCTGTGCACGGCCTTATCGGGCAATGCAAAATATGGTAAACTCTGGCAGGCTGTTCCTCTGCCTGAACAGCCTGCTGGATAGCTTTACGCAGCTGTGTAACTAGCCTTAGGACATCTCTTACTGGCAGTTTCTCTGGTGAATCTACTAGTAACCATCACCCATGGATATGTAATATTGCGCACAGTAGGATAGGGTACAGGTCAGGTTAAGTTAGTTCCCCCTATCTGCAGGGCCCTAAGGTAATTTTTTGAAATATTACCTTTGTAACAAAAATGTTGAAGATTATTAAAACCAAAGCACCTTTACTTTATGGTGATATAAGGAGTGTGAATCTACAGTTTATTCATTTCAAATAAACTGTGAGAGAGGTCCTTAAAAGTGAGAGAGGTCCTTTTTAGCAACTGAAAACCTGCTGAAGGGTAAATGAGTTTTATAATGGCCCTGCTGCATCATATATCCAGTTTATGTGGCATATTATGCATGTTATTTTAGCACAAGAGGCTTAGTAACACATCAAACACATGCACAAGCACACAGCAATTCACACTAAAATATCACTAGTACTTTACCATCATCTTAGGCAATGCCACTTGGTAGGATTCCTGTACAATGCCAAGCTCAACAGTGGCACACTATTATTGACTTGGAAATGTTTAAATTCTATTCAGTTAGAAATATTTTTATTTTTGTAGCAAAGGCAAGACATCTTGTGAATTTGGGTCAGCAGACCCGCACTTAGGGTTTATGCTGCCTCAACAATGACACTATATAAAACTATTTGGTTTACACATTTAGAATTAGATTCCTTGCCAAAGTCCTCATTAAATCCACTCATCCAGAGTATGTAAAAAGGAATGGGGTTTTCATAACCCCACTCACATGTACCTCAAAATAAAAATCCAGATGTGTTGTTGAAAAAAAACATTCTAATTATTAGGATGTCAATTATTCTTGCAGATTCCAAATGAAAAAACTGACAGATTAGCCTCATGTGGATTATTGTCATTCAATTCAAACTGCACATCCATGGTAAGAATCAGCCCTAGATTTCTCCTATGGATCCTCTTTTAAATACATGTCAGATTTGCCATACTGTGAACTAGTAAAGTTATCAAAAATTCGATTTGTCTGCTTCGCCGAATTTCAAAGAAATTCAATTTGCTACAAATTACTTTGTCACAAATAGCATTCCATTGTATGTAGCGTATGCAATGATGAGGAACGGTGATCGTGCCACTCCCCCCCCCTCCCGTTATTGAGTTCCTCAGATGCCGCATTCATCTATGATCGCGGCATCTGACATTCAAATTGAGGCCTTTCAAGGGTTAATTAGGGTAAAAAAATATCCCTGTGCTCGCGGGGAGGCCATTATAGCTATCTTCATTGAATCAAAATGGCTGCAACGGACTCTCCGCGAGCAAATCGATGAAATGAGTATGTATTTTTTTACCACCATTTCAAGAAAAATAGATTAGTTACCACAAAGCGTGAGGAAGTTTGTGATTAATCAAATTTTTCCTGAAATTCTGATTGAAGTCAAGTAATTTGACTTTGATTAACTCATCTCTAGTGTGAACATACAGTACCTACAGGGTGCGACCAACACAGTCAGGTTTCTTGATGCACTTTTGGAAGCCAAAACCAGGAGCGAAATAAAAAAAGAAGAAAAGTCTTATCGGTCCTTTATACTTTCTCTCCTTTTATAATCCACTCCTGATTTTGGCTTCCAAAACTGCATCCAGAAACCTGTCGGTGTAGTTGTACACATAGGCTAATATGAAGAGGAAATTCTTCAGTGGAAAAATAGGGTAATGATGAAACCTTATTGATACATACACATGGGATTTTCCATGGATTTGTTGAAATATTCTGCCACATCTAGACCTTAAAAATGGCCACAGTGTTTTTTTTCTACCTCAACACTTAAGACATTGCTGGAAACCATGACTTGTATAATAATAATCATCATATAAAAAGTTGTCAATCATGTTAGTATACGTACATGCACACAGTGAACCCTCCCGTACATGCCGGTCAGTGCAGCCACCACATTTCAGGCCTGTAGCTTCTGGTTTACACGTGCATTGGCCAGTGCTTGGATGACAGATCATGGACAATGATCCATAAGGGTTACACTCACATTCCTGACAGGAGCCTCCTGGAATACTGGGATTACCAGTATAACCTGATGCACACCTGAAAAAAAATATTATTTATTATATAGTATATTAAGTTATTTAATATAATAGAGGATTTAAAACTATAATTTTCAAATTAAGTTCTTGGAGACAAACTTTAGAATTCTTGGTGTACTGTAACTAAGCACAAGAACAAAAATGAGTATTGAGTCCCCTTAATGACCACCCACTCTCTTTTGTCATTGCTGTTTTAGAGGGAGCTAAGCACTTCTGTGAGCACTCCGGCTCTATGTACAAAATGTTTGCTCTACACCGAGGATAGTAGGTACCTCCAATCCCAACTATTAGCACTTTGGCCTCTTTTACATGGGCGTCACCTGTGAGGGCTGGATAGGAAGTTGGTGTGTCGCGGGAAAATGTGTGACTTTTCCACGTGAGTGCAAAGTGTTTTAATGCGTTTTGCATGCGCGTGAGAAAAATCGGCATGTTTGGTACCCAGACCCGAACCCGGACTTCTTCACAGAAGTTCGGGTTTGGGTTAGGTGTTCTGTAGATTTAATTATTTTCCCTTGGTTCTGAGGAAGGGGTCATTTAGAACCCCGAAACTCGTCTGGTCAAAGATCCCCCAGAAAAATTGGAACATTATTGGATTCAAATTGTCAATGTGTTAACGTACCCACAAGAAACTGTCCAGTGCGCGAGGAGTGGAAAGTTACTGCACTACCACAAGCTCTAGTAGCAGTAGACACGTGCAAACAGCCACCAGCGCAGAAGTCGGACGGATAGAGCTTGCAGGACACCGGTCTCCTTTTCCACAATAGAGGTGTCCAGAGCAATAACAGGGGTATTCAACAGGCACGGTAAGCACTTTTCCAAACAGGACGACAACAAGAGCTCACATTGGAAAGGAGCAGTATTCAGAACAGCTCAGCGGGACGCCGCTGACTTGTAAGTATAGCGGGACGCCGCTACACTTCGACTCACTGAAAGTACACTTTAGTATATATCTGGAGTATTATTGAGACTGTCTATACCACCCATGAATATCTTGGAAATAGCAGCATAGACTTGATGCTGGCATAGACTATCATTGGAAGCAAAGTTTATCACTGAGCGACCAGCATAGGTTGTCTTTGGGAGATTGTCCCTAGTGCACATGCACAATATAGGACTATTGTACTGTCTTATCTATTTATCGCACTGTCCTATTTTATCATAGACTGTTTATCATTCGTATTTATTATTCATTTTTGATTTATTTTTAGGCTATGCATTCCAGCCATTGTTGAGTATCTATTTGGTTTTATGATTTTATGAATACATTAAATTCTATATGATCCAAATATATTGAGTGTGCCCGGTTACCTTACAATAATTTAGTCATTTCTTTTTGAGAGGAAGGGTGATTCCTCTTTTACTGTGTGCACCTCTATTAGTGGTTTGTGTGTCACTCCTGTGCGCCACATCAGTTCTAATTCTTAATACAGAATGCTTAGTAAAATGTCCATTGAGGGGTTAAAAATAATAATGGTGATGGACCATGTGATGGATCATGTGATGAGCGCAGTGACATCATCAAAGGTCCTTTTGCCAGGTCCTGAAGAAAGAAGCAAGAAGAGGAGATCCGCTACGCGACCAAGTGGATGGGGTGAGTTAAATTTGTTTATTATTTTTAACTCCATAATGGACATTTTACTAAGCATTCTGTATTAAGAATGCTATTATTTTCCCTTATAACCATGTTATATGGGAAAATAATAAAGATCGGGTCCCCATCCCGATCGTCTCCTAGCAACCATACGTGAAAATCGCACCACATCCGCACTTGCTTGCGGATGCTTGCGATTTTTCACACAGCCCCATTCACTTCTATGGGGCCTAAGTTGCGTGAAAAACGCACTATATAGAGCATGCTGCAATTTTCAAGCAACGCACAAGTGATGCGTGAAAATAAAAATTGGTTGAATCTAAAAATCTGTGACTAGCGTTATGGCCAATCACAAACTTTGCCTCTGAGTGTCTGCTGTGTATAGACAGCAGAGGTTCTGCACCGTTTGTAACCCCTTCCTTACATTTGTCTACTATGTCACAATGGGAAGTGACTTGGTGCTGTGCGCAACCTATCAATACATCAGCATGCTGTAAATGCAGATGCTGGCAGATTAAACCCTTCTATGCCGCAATGAGCAATGAACGAGGAATTTAAGAGGATCTCAGAAGGAAGGGACTCGCTCTCCATTGACCCCTCACCTCCCAAAGGCATTGGGGTCTGCCATATATGGAAGCCTGTCAGTGTGAAACTAACAGTTTGAAACTAACAGTTTCAATGTAGTACAATATAGCATATACTGTACTACAGTACATTGAAATATGTATCAAACCCTGAAATGCTGAAGTCTCTGTACTGAGACAAAAATAAAGTAAAAAAAAAAAAGTATTTGCTAAAAATAGACATATTAGATATTGCCATGTTTTTAACAAGCTACTCTATAAAAATATCACATAACCTACCCCGTCAGGTGAATGCTTTAAAAAAAAAAAAAAACTGTGCCAAAGCAGACATTTTTGATCACCTTGCCCCAAAATAGTGTAATATTGAACAATCAAAAAATCATACATATTCAGAAATGGCACCAATAAAAATCAACCCTTCCCGCAAAAAAAACAAACTCGCCCTTACACAAGACAATCGGCAGAAAACAAAAAAAAATATGGCTCTCAGAAAAGGGAGACATTTTTAATGCTTTTTATTATGTAAAACTAAAATAAAAATAAAAAATAATACACATACTAGGTATTGCTGCATCCATAATGACCAGCTCTATAAAAATATTGAATGATCTACCCCCTTAGGTGAACACTGTAAAAAAAGAAAACTGTGCCAAAGCAGCCATTTTTTGGACATATTGCCCCCAAAAAACTGTAATATTGAACATTCAAAAAATCATAAGTACCCAAAAATGGTACAAATTAAAACATCAACTCTTTCAACAACAAAAAAGACCCCCTACATTCAGAAAATGGAGACACAAGAACATCTCAGAATGGCTTGGATAAGTAATAGCATTCCGAAATGATTACCACATAAAGTTATACATGGCAGATTTGCAGATTAAAGGGCTGGTCTGGAAGGTGAAACAGCAGTCATGAAGGGGTTAAATAAAAACCCATCAATTTTGGTGTTTTTTTTAAATACGTGTGTGTGTATTATATATAATATTTGTATGGGTCATTATAGCAATTCAAATTATGTATATTTTTTTCTTGAAGCGGGTACTTAAATTTTCCATTTTGCAAAGTACTTTCTTTTTAAAAAGTCCCAATAGAGGACTTGAGCATGATTGCCCATATAATACACAAAAGTACCAGGGTGCAGGTGTGGTACAGCTCCTGAGTCCATGTCATCGCTGCCCTACTGTAATAGTATGGAGACTCACAGAAAATATATACTTCCAGCAATGTACTATAACAGCGTTGACCAGGAAGATGTTAACAGGTAACTATCATTTCAGTTTAATTTCAATATAGTGTACGGATAGTGAAGTTAAAAATGTTGTCATATACTTTATTAGGAAAATGTATGTGTATTAGGAGACAAGGTGTAAAAAGTCTTCTTATCAAAGCTGTAAGAGAGCTTTGCTCAGGAGAGCACATCTTTAGAGATGAGCGAATAGAATCCCACGAAGTGGAATTCGATATGAATTTCCGGATAAATTCGATTCGCCTCGAAGCCGAATTTTCTTGTGCTTCGTGTTAGCGAATTGATTTAACTTTTAATAGTGTAAAAAACAAAAAAATTCAAATTTACCACCACGTCAGCTGCCATCTTGATTGAAGATCTCGGCCGAAATCCAGTGTTTGGTGAGTGGTGACGCCATGCGAGATCTCGTGTCAGATATTCAAGCAAGATGGCGAGCAAGTGGAGGCGGTATGTTTAATAAAAAAAAGTATGTTAATTTTACACAGTTTTTACCCTCAGATGCCGCGATCATGTATGAACACGGCCTCTGAGGGGTATAATGATGGGGAGCAGCGCTATTGCAGCTCCCTGTCATTGCACCCACTACTTACAAAAAAATGTGCTTCTTGACAAAGTAATTAGTCACTAAGTAAATTTTTTTGGGCTACGACATGTCGTAGTTTTATTCCGCCCGCCTCTTGTCACGATGGCATGTTTTCCGTGCTGCCGCCGGAACTCCGGCCCGCCCCCATTATAGTCAATGGGGCCGGAACGGTAGTCCGGGGGCACATGTGCACTAGCGGCAGCATGGATCCAGCAGGCTGTTCACCCACCAGAACAGCCTGCCAGAGAAGGCTGCAGCTAGTATGGAAGTAGCCTTAGTAAGTATAGCAGTAATCCATGTATCCAGCATTTGCATACTTCTTTGCGCATGGAGAAGTGTCCT